>NC_143053.1:162674090-162974696 GCF_052426305.1 Pelodiscus sinensis
AACCTGTATTTACAAACATGTCAGTTACAAAACATTATATGCAGTATTTTATATTGTATTTTTGGAGATCAGTTCTGGTCAAAGGGGAAAAAAGAGTGTCATAAAATGATCCTGAGAACTTTATGAAGGAGCTTTCAGTTAGTGATGGAAAGATTTAAGCAATTTTAGTCCATGATGTTTAGTGAGTGTTGATGTATTTTGGGCACAGTAGGTCTAACTCAGATTTTATGCAATCTTCCAGTCTTAATATAGCATCTAATTAAGATTTCCATCAAACCCCCTGATTCTTAATTTAAAATGAATTGAAAAGGTTTAATATTACTTTATTAGATTTCCCTGCTAATTTAATTTTTAAATAGGGGATTTACAGAAACATCTGAGTTGGTGGAGTGGATCAAGTGGCAGTTTTTCAGTGACCTGATTGTGAGATTAAACAGCCCCTCGCTAGCAGTGGTGCAGTATCTTCCTGAAGCCAGCCACATTCTCGAGCATCTCTTTTCATATATTCCTGCGCAGTCTTTAAAACTTCCATTTCCAGTTTTGCCTTTTTACTCCAACCTGTGCATTTGTTAATCATCTAACCCAGTGGCGTGCAACCCATGGGTCACAACCTCCTCAGGGGTCATGGCTGTCTTGCTGGGGGGGGGGGGGGAGAAAGTCACAGTACCGAGCTAGCCACCATTCTGTTTTCCCAGGTCGGCACCCGACGTACACGCAGTGGGGGCAGAGGGAGTGGCAGGAGAGTGAAGTAGCTCTTGAATTTATAGGGGCTGCAACAAAATGTTCCGGTCAGCATTGAGCACCACTGACTTAGCACAAGAATTAAAGCTTCCTGCTTGATGGGGAAGACAATGCAAAAACATCACACTTGGAATTTATAAAGGGTTAGTTGACCTTTCTACATCTCTTCCACCAGTTATTCAAGTGTGCACTGCCCACAATGATCATGCCATAGAACTGGCCCATGGATATGGTGAGCTGATCCAAAGCCTATTGTAGTAAAATGGAAATATTTGCAATGAATACAACAGGCTTTGGATCAGGAAGAAATCTAGGGTTTCCAAATGTGACTGGTTCATTTAATATGAAAAAACCCCCCACAGAGTAGTGGAATCTTTGGGCAGCCCACCCAATAGAGTCCTCTTCTGCCAGAGAAAAGTACTTCTGCTCTCTGAATTTTGGTTTGTTCCCATGAAGGAAGTATCGTCATAAGCAGCTGTGGCATGAGGCCTGTCATGTTTCCATGTTTGTGCAGAGTAGCAAGTTGTTTCTGTATTTTCAAAAACATCATGGTTAAAACCTTTTCCAAGGAGCTATTATTTCCTCATAATGAAAAAATAAAAAAGAGGAAAAGATTTTGCTTATCTTCTTCCATCCCATACCTCCCCCCGCAAAAAAAGCAATCAGAAGAAACCGCCACAAAAGACCCCCCCCCCCAAAAAATCCCATCATTTTCAGCAGAAAACATGAAAACTTTCAATCCATATGTAAATATTTGGAAAGCTATGCACTTGTGAAAACAAGATTTTCATTTAAACCTATAGTATGGTTAACAGGTCACCTTATTTGAGTAAGAGGTTTTACATGCTTATTTTTGCAAGTAAATACATTTGTTTTGTAGATGGAGGTATTAATGGGAGTATTAAAAGTAAACTCCCCCCTTGTGGAGAAGCAAGCCCCAATAATTCAGTGGCTTTTAGCAGACAATTCTTTTTGATTCACTGGAGTGAGCATCAGCATTATGCCCATTTTAGAATTTGCCCTACTTCAATGAGGTAGACAATGGGGATAATCTAGTAACCCGAGAAATATGGTGGAATTTAAGCGAAAGGGGGAAAAATGTCACCACTGGTTCCCCCCATGATTCCACTGTAGTTATTCATCAAAAGAGTGTTCATCTTGATATTGCTTGTGTTTTTGCAAGATGTACTTTTAGAGAGAAAACAAAAAGGAAAGGATTTACCGTTTTTAGTCTAGCCCAATGGTATCTGATACCAATCTTAACACAAACAAAATAGCTGAAAGCATTGGAAGGAGATTGTAGGGAAAGTCCTGTAGCTATTATACAGAATGGTAATCCTCAGATGTCTGGGTAAACCAGCTTTTTCCTTGCTTTATGTCACTAGAGCAGTAAGAAGAAGCTGGAACCAAACAGAAGATGAGGCTGCAGGAAGAGAAAGTAGAGAAAAAGGTCCAAGTGGATGAGCTATGGAGAAGGAAGTATTAGAAATAGCATCAAAAGCAGCAGAGAGGTCAAGGAGGATGAAGATGGAGAAGAGACCCTGAGAGCTGGATAGGAAGCAGTCATTAAAGAGCTAGGTAAAAACAGAGTTAGAGGAGAGAGCACTGCATCATCTCTGGATGTAGAGTCACTCAAACTCCTAAGATTTTGGAGGCAGTGGTAAAGGCCTCAGAAATCTAAGTTTAGGCAACAATGGCAGTCATCCCACCTAGTACAATGTGTAATCACATTCGGTCTCATCAAATATAGGATACTCCAGTATCATCGACTGTCAATGAAATGTTGCCCAGTGCCCTTTTTTTAAGAGGAATAAGAGATCTTTCGGAAAAGGCTTTATTTTCCGAAAGATCCCCATCTAGACTGGCGCTTTTTTCCGGCAAAGCTCCGAGCCAGAAAAAAGCAGCAGCCATGTTTATGCAAATGAAGCGGGGGGGGATTTAAATCCCCCCTTCATTTGCAATTGTGATGTGTCTAATTTGCATCCCTTTTACGGAAAAGGGATGCAGTCTAGACACAGCCTATGGGTTTCCCATACTATACTGGTAAACAGATTAATTCTGAAACTAAAAAGTTACTTGCCTGATCAATTCAGACTGTTAGATCCCAGACTAGCAGTTTTGCCAACTCCAGGCACTCAAACATTGAGAGTCAGACTCCAAAAATCATGAGACTTTTCAAAATCTCATTGTCCTTTAAATCCGATAACTTTGTGGTCTTTAATTGGCTTCTGGGCTGTGTCCAGACTCAGGGTTTTTTTTTTCAAAAAAAGTAGCCTTTTTTCGAAAAAACTTCACCTGCGTCTAGACTGCAGCCATGTTCTTTCAAAATTAATCGAAAGAATGCGGCTTTTCTTTCGACGGCGGTAAACCTCATTTCACGAGGAAGAACGCCTTTTTTCGAAAGTGCTCTTTCAAAAAAAGGCGTTCTTGAATGCCAACAAGGCTTTTTAGAAAGAGATCATCCAGACTCACTCGCTGCTTTCTTTCTTTCTTTCTTGCAGTCTAGATGCTCTTTTTCGAAAGAGGCTTTTTCGAAAGATACTTTCAAAAAAGCCTCTTTCGAAGGAGGCTTGCAGTCTAGACATAGCCCTGGTGTTCAAGGCTTTAGGGTTTATGTTTTCCAGTTTTTCACTGTAACCACCAGAGCTAGAAACATAATGTATCTTTTTAAAAGTGAAAACAAGTTTTCACCAATTTGTAGAACTAAAGAACTGGACTCCCGCTGCTCCCCTGCCCCCATGACCTCAGCCCTAACTGCTGCATGAGATTAAAATCCAGAATTTAGCAAAATATTTACACTAATCCCTTCCCATAGCTAGAGTCTGTGGGCCAAATTCCACTCTCTCACTTGTAATAAATCAAGAGTGATTCCACTGATTCCATGTTACTCTGGATGTACCTCTGCATAAGTGAGAGAAGAATACAAACCCAGGATTTTACCACAGTCCAATATCATTATGTGTCAATCAAGCTCAGAGACATGATGAACCAGCTAGGGTCATAGGTAAACAACAAATATTTGCTATCTTGGGAAGATGTTTTAAAAAGCTGGGGGCCTAGCAACATATCTTCGATTAACCATTTAATGACTGGTAGCAAGGGATAAAAAGAAATGCTTGCATCAGACTCAGAAGACTTCTCCCTTCCCACACAAGAATAGTCATCATGGAGAAGATTATGGTACCTCCCAGGGTTATCACAGACAGAAGTAAATTCTCAGAAGCTTTGAGACAAAACAAATGAGTTACAAATGGCCCTTGTCACTGTTTGGGGCAAATTATGCATTACTTTGCCACTCATGGTACAAACAAGCACAACATGAAAGGTCAGAGGGCAACAAGCTTACCTCTGTCTTTTAATGTGTAGGGCCTGTTACGTAAGGAAACCCACTCTGGCTATTTCACAACCCACACTGCTGAGGAATAGAACTTAATCCCTTTAGCACCAAAAGGGCATGTTTCTACAACTTGGGTTAATGGTATAACTCCGCTAGCTAGAAGCAGTAGTAAGTCCATATTCTTTGTGGACTAGCAACTAGAAATGAACACAACACTACAGGGCTGATTTGTTGCTTTGCAACAAGTCCGGTGGAAGGAAGAACACAAACTATATAACCTCAGGAGCTGCTCAAGAAATGAATTGCGCTTTTTAATAAATCCCCTCTTCACTTCTCCCTTGCCTCAAGGAAAGAATAATTGCTACTATCCTAAATCAGCAATAAATTGTAAAGCCACTAGATAATGTAACCTCTCTCTCCCCAATTCAGTGGAAGGAAAGTAACAAGCACACAGCCCCAGTTTATTCCTGCAAATCCAGATACAAGGTCAGGCTAGCCTGCATGACAGGGCAAACATGATTCTTAATTCCATTTATACCTCCACATGGTAGTACAATTCAGGACTCAATAGGCCCACAGCCAGGAATTGCATCTACAGAGGCAGTTTTTCACAAATTCGTTTGCATGCTTTCCTTTGGTAAACTATAACTGGCTTGAGTGTCTGCTTTCCTTACAGTGCAGCTGCCTGCTACATTGTTAGCATACAAAGGTTTTTGCAGCTATCATGGCTTGAGGGCTACAGTAACTGTTAAGAAGAGGGGCCACAGAGGGTCACTTAACCTTCATATTGAACATGGAAATCTTAATATTCTGAGTACCGTATTTTCCGGCGTATAAGGCGACTGGGCGTATAAGACGATCCCCTAATTTTCCAGTTAAAACATAGGTTTTGGCCTATACTCGCCGTATAAGACTACCCCTCCCCCCTTCCGAGGCAACACCATTTAATAACACCAGCCCGCTGGATGTGCCCTAATACAGTACTGTAGCTTCGTCTACATACAGAACGTCCCTGTGCTGATACTGTATGTACTGCGCTGAGCCAATCCCGGCAAGCGGTGTATTCTATTAATGCATACAAAGCCTGCTCGGATTGGCAAAGGTTGTAATAGCCTGCCTCTCTGACTCAGCCAATCCGAGCAGGCTTTGTATGCATTAATAGATGACACCGCTTGCCGTGATTGGCTCAGCGCGGTACATACAGTATCAGCACAGGGACATTCTGTATGTAGCCGAAGCTACAGTATGTTTATACCCGGCGTATAAGACGACCCCCCGATTTTTGGGGGATGTTTTTTAGTATAAAAAGTCGTCTTATACACTGGAAAATACGGTATTTAAGAAAAGAAAAGAAAAGAAAAGAAAAGAAAAGAAAAGAAAAGAAAAGAAAAGAAAAGAAAAGAAAAGAAAAGACACCTGATTTTTTCCCCTTCAAACTAAATGTTTTAAAAAGCTTAACTTACAGCCCCTTCCCTTTTCACAGATTCCAAATGCACTACCTATTCCCAGAATATGGACAAATCTATTATCTTACCTCCAAGTAACTGTTCTATGTAAGATTAATTTATTCTGTATATCCTGATTTAGACACAGCATCACCTTAGAAAAGCTTTCTCACCAAATAGCTCTTGTCTTCTTCCACAAGCCAGCGACCCAGGCTCAAAACTTCAGCTGGAGTATATCAGTGTCACCTGAGCTATAATGATTTGTACCAGCTGAGGTTCTGGTGACATACTAAGAAAGAAAGAAAGAAAGTGTATTCACCTTGAATAATCTGCAGCTACTCTAAGAAGCTGTGTCTGTGTTTGCTACTCAGCAAACTCTCCATGAAACCCCATTTCAGAATTGGCCCCTAAACGTATTGCAAGACTGAAGATAATAAAATCACAGTTTTGCATACATAAACTATTTCAGTATTCATAAGGAGAGGTTTGCAGAGCTAATTCTGTTGTCTTGGATTCAGTGTGCAATTTCCTATGGTGCATTAAGTTTCCAGTGTGATCAAGGCATTATTTTATGCAAGGCATCTAGAAAAACAGTGCTTCTCCAAGCAAAATGTGAGCAAGACTAGCTAATTTATTACTTAGAAGCCATCTGCTTTCAGTGATTGTCTCGAATGGAGAAATATTTTGAATAAAAATGCTGTAATTTAACTCATCTTTTTATCTATCACATTAGTGAATAGAATGCATTTCACAATTCTGAATGGGGTTTGAGGTGGGAGGTTATTTTTTGTGTGTGCAACTCAGCATTCAAAACTGAACCTTGCTGCGTAGAGAAATTGATGTGGGAGCAGTGATCTGAAACAGTTTATGTCAAATGCTTAAAGTGTTATTCTAGTGAGAAAAAATATTCTGTGAAAGTGACAGATTGATATTGTTTTATATTAGAACACTGCAAACCTCTTAAAAGTTTAGTTCAAAATGTACTGGAAAATATTAGCACCTGCACTATTTATTGAGAACACAAAATACTGTCCAAGCAGTTCTCTGAACTTCATTGATAGAAGTTGAACTATGACACCAGATTTTCTAAATGTGGATTAAAGTTATATCAAATGAACTGCATTTTTCAGTCAAAAACAAGAATTCTAGTAGTAACTCAAATAAAGATAGAAAGACCTACCATTACTCTATCCATAGACCTGAGTTCAATGTACACAAGCAAAGGACTAATTTTAATAGCTCCTAATTTTACAGTTAAGCATATATTTAAAAGATCCAGAGAAAATGATCAAATGATTTTATGAGAAATGTGAAAATTTCAAACCTGATTTTGTTTAGAAGGAGTCTAAATAAACCCACTTTTCAAAATTAATCACTGAATTGGTTTGTTTGAGTTCTTTATCAACAAATTTATTGAACATTTTACTGAGATTATTATAGATATGCTTCATTTACTGAAAATACAGTTTGGGTAAATAAAAATAACATACTATTTTGATATATTCAATCTTTTTAAAAATATCACACATTTTTGAAGAAAATGAAAAATTTTGACAATGCTGACACATTTTGCAAAACATTTCCATTTTAAAAACATGTTTTTGTTAACCGTTCTCCCCTCCCCACCACTTTTTTTAATTAGAATACTTTTGCCCATTTTTCTTGTTTATATACCCTGCTGAATCAGGGCTGTTACTAATCTGAAATAGATGAAGAGATATTTGTGTGACAAATATCTGCGTCCAGAAGTTTGCTTGGACACAATATCAACAATAGGATTCAAATCTGAACACCTATTCATGGAGACAAAGTTTTTGTTTATGTGCAGGTCCCAGTTCTACAAATTACTCTACCTGAGCACAGAGATTTGCATGCAACCAAGTGTCATAGTCAAGCCATGGATTCTTCATATTGACAGTTTTTGGCTCAATAGAGCGTATGCTGTGTAACCCTCCACAGTGGGAGTAACAATGACCAACATTTATTCTGAAGTTAGACATTCAGATAATATAAATCGTTATTTAGAGCCAGATCCTTACTCCCAGTTGTGATCAGTTACTAAAACAAATAGCCCCAATGGTATTAAGGGAGATAGCTTACAGGGAGTAAAATCCACCTCCACAGATCAGGAAGCAAGTCTAGGGACTGAACCAAAGCTCTCCTTTGTGACCCAGTTGTCTACTCAATGCCAGTGAATGTTACCAAACAGAATATGATCAGATTTCTGTCAGCTGACGGTCAGGGCAGGGTGTGTGTGTTCCTATACCTGTCCCCTGAAGTTCTTTTAAATTGTGCTTGGTTCTGTTACAGCAACTGAAGAAGTCAGGTTAAAACAAACAGTTACAGGTTTATTAAAGAAGCTTATAAATCATATGGTTACAATGGATATTGCTCTCTTTCTTAACTGCTAGCAAATATAGATCTTAAAAATGGTTACAAAGAAGATAAAGATAGAAAAAATAGAAATAATAGTACCAAGTAACAGCTTAATCTTTAAAGAGCCCTAAGTCTATGTGTACACTTAAGACAGAGGACCACATCCAGGTACAATTTTTACCCCCTTCTGTGCCTCTCGACTCCAGCGTGTCAGGCCAGGGCTGGTCCCTCAATTCCTAGGAAAGACGAAAATACGAGGTGGGCGTCCCCATGGAACCTTGGGAGGTCAAACACCTAACCCGACCAGCAGGTACAGGATAGATTGACACTCAAAGTGAGTGTGCTGCTGGACCCATCTTTATACCCATGGGGTCACGTATTTCTTTTTCTTATCCGTGATGCCAAATGGTGCTGGTGTGTCTTTTGTGAGACCAGTTCTTACAAGGGAGTTGTGAACTTAATTTACACTTGTAAGAGAGAGGACTAAATTGGAAGTACTGGAGATTCTTTTCTCAGTGGGAGATTCCTCTCCCAGGGACGGCTGTGTGTGATCGTATCCACATGGGTGCCAGCCAAGGCAGTTCTCGCAGCCTCGAGAACTTGCGCTCTCCTCATATTTATGTTTTCAGCTTCTCAGGATCAGATGAGCCAGCATAGACTATGCTGATTTTATTGCTCCTCCTCTGCCCTGTATGCTTCAGGAACCTCAGAGAGGCAAATAAGATGGATGAGATGGAGGGAGGTTGGGGTCTGTCTGGCTACAATTTCCCTAGGAATTAACCCCAGTTATATGTCTCAAATATAAAGCACTATGCCTATAAAGCTATGTCTGAGCATTCTATTTAAATAGTAGCTTCTTTCTGGGAATACAGTAGATATACATGGAATAACTATATAAATACAGAGCTACAATATATGCAGTTAGCAAAGCTATGCCAGTTTTTCACCATATTTATTTTCATGCATACTGTAGTCACATCTTTTCTTGGGTCTTCAGATTGGTTTTCAGGATTCACAGTTTGAATAATTCTAATTTATAATTCTCCATATATTATTAAGAGTTAATATAGGCCTATATATTCAGAGATAGGTGAACAGTATATTAGATAACTTTCACATCTACTTATGAGTTATTTAAAAATGACCTGGAATGCTTGTGGACATTTTTGGCAGTATTCACCCTGAGTTATATATCTCAAGAAGTATACTTACAATTCTTACTGGCGTTATAGCAGTAATTTGATTGCAAGCAGTTGACTGGCTCATTCATCCACAAGCAGTCAACTGTGTCATTGCTCAGTTCTTTTATACGTATCAAGCATATTTCTGTAAGTAGCAGTGTTCCCCCTCATTTTGTATGTCTATGTGCATAATGACTTTTGTTAGGGCACCAATATGGTGGTGATGTATCACATAACTAAAGTCATTCCATACAAAGAGAGTGTGTGGTGAGGGTGGGGCTGAGGGATTGGAGTGTGGAAGGGAGTAAGAGCTGGGACAGAGGGTTGGGATGTGGCGCGAGAGCCCTGGCTGGAGGGTTCAGGCTCTGGACTGGGGCTAGGGATTTGGAATGAAGGCTGCCCCAGGGACAGAGGACTACCCCCAGCCCTCTCTCACCACAGCAGTTTGGGGCCAGATTAGAGGCACCTCTCTATGTCCATGGCAGCTTGAGCAGGCACAGCCAGGGGAGAGATGTTTGTCCCCCAGCCAGGGCAGGTCTGGGCTAGGCTGGATGTTGGCAATGACAACTCTGGAAAAGCTCCATGATAGGGTCATGGAAGGGGTGACTTTCCCCGGACTGCAGCAGCTTCCCACCCTGCCTCTCACCTATTATGCAAAAACCCAGCCCTTTTAAGCTACACCCTGATGAGAAGGTGATTGTCTGCTGAGAATGTGTTCCCAGAGTCCCAAAATCAAGGACCCAAACTGTATAAAGGAGCGACTCTCAGATTCACATGGGGTGCTTGTTCTGAGCTAACAGTGGTTATAAACTTCTCACTACATAAGAAACTTCTTGATAAGGTTTGAAGGAAGGGTCACTTGCCAGAGCACTTACTGGAGTTGAGCATGATCTTGAGTGGGGGTACATCTATACAACAACATTATTTCCAAATAACTTTGTCTGTGTCTACACACCAGGCACTTATTTCGAAATAATGTCAAAATACTGTCAAGCTGGAGGACTTCTTATTCCAACTTCTGTAACTCTCATTGTACGAGGAGTAAGGGAAGTGGGAGGAAGAGTGCTCTATTTCAAAATAAGTGCTGAGTAGGCACTCCCAATTTTGAAATAAGCTATTTTGAAATAAGCTATGCAATTGACCTAGCTCAATTTGTGTCGCTTATTTCGAGTTAAGGTCTGCTGTGTAGACGCAATCTAAGCTTTTTAGTATGCAGGCAGGTTCTTTTATTGGTTTTAATATGGTTCCTCTGTAATACATTCACCTTAAGAATAAGAGCACACGCTTAGACAGGTTTCTGAGGTAACATCTAACTTTGGGATATTGTGCTGCTTATACAATCTGAGAAAAAAGCAAAGCGGGCCTGCTTAGGTTGTCTAACTTGCTGGAAAATCTGTAGTATCGGCAGGGAACTGGACAGCCTGAAAGATCCCTGGTCAGAAGGGGGAAAGATTGCCCTGAGCTGTATCAGTAAGGGTGCGTCTACACAGCATCCTTACTTCAAAATAAGGTGTGCAATTTGTGCTATGCAAATTGAGTAGCTTATTTCCAAGTAATTTCAAAAGAGCTTATTTCAAAATTTGCCAGCAAATTTCAAAATAAAATGCTATTCCGAAACATCCCTTAACCCTTATGAAATAAGGGTCACAGGAACACCAGAATAGCACACCTGTTTTATTGAAATCTATTTTAAATAACAGGCTGCTTTAAAGATGGATAATTATTTTGGGATACTTCCGGTATCCTGAAATAGCTCCGCAGTGTAGTTGTAGCCTAACAGTTTTTCACACAATAATAATACTCCACTCATCTAAGGCTCCTTTTCGTTTGTTGTTCTCAATATGCTTTGCAACAGTGCACAAGAAGTATTAGTGCTATTGTCAACTGTGGAGCTAAGGTTCATAAAAATTAAATGACTGTGAAGGACAGAGAATTCTCCCAAACCCCATTTTGCTGCCTTTTTGTTTGAATTATAACAGACAAGTCTCCTGTTTCTCATCCTAGAAACTTTGAGTAGCACAATGACCCCAGTCGAATAGGCGATAGTTTGATACTGAAGCAAGAATAGCACCTATAGAATCATCAGCATTACTTCCTGATTCTCCTAGGTGACGTTGGGAAAGCTCCCAGACTGACCTAATATTGCTCACAGCTCTGAGAGAGAACCCCAAATGACAAGGTGGTACTCAGCTCCTTTGTTTAAATTTTAAATACCACATTTCCTGCAGCAGCGATACGCTATTAAAGGGGAAAAAAAGCCTAGTTACCAAGTAACATGCCCAACAGCAATGTTACGAAGACATAATACTGAAATCCCAGCAGTACAATATTTTGTCTTTCTCTCCTCCCTAAATGAAGCTGTGGGACTTTTGTTAAGGCAATACAATATAATGGAGAAGTGTGAATAAATAAAACATAACTCATCAATCTGAACATTACATGCCAGGCCTTATATTTCCTTCCCCATTTCTGTATTCCCTTCCCTCTTCCTGTATTCCCATAATCCTCTGATTCTCTCCATTTCTTTATTTTCTTAACTTTCTCTTTATAGCTCTTCTCTTCCATCCAACTTTATGGTATGGCTTTTACATTCACACATTTTACTTATTTTGTATGCTAGAAAATATGTCTATCCTTGTTCCACTGATCTCTTCTCTCTCCTTGCTTGATCTTTCTCATAAGTGATTTCTGGATCAGGCCTTTAAAAGTACTTTGAAATCATTGGATACAAATCTCTCAAACCAGTCAACAGTGACACTAAAATCACTGAGGGGTAGCCATGTTCATCTGTAACTTTAAAAATGAGTAGTCTTGTCACACCTCAGAGACTAACCACAGTATATAAAATCATAACCTTTCATGGGCAAAGCTCATGATTCTATATATTTTTGTTAGTCCCTGATATCACAGCACTACTCACTGTTACTAAATTTAATGTAAATTATGAATGAAATGAGTAGAATTTTAAGAGCTGCCACATGGATTTAGATAGCCAATTCCCATGATTTTCACTTGGGCATCCATCCATAGACTTTAATGTGACTCTGAAAATCTCAGTCAAATTCAACCGGTATTGAACTGAAGAAATGTGACCATCTCTCAGTAGTGACAGAAAGGTGATATAGTGTGTTTGTGTATGAAAAGGTTACAAGAAACTTTAATAATGGAAAGTATTAGGCAACCTAACATAGGGAGGAGCTACCAGCTCTTCCTACATCATAATGTATATTTGTTCTTTTTTATTCTCTTCTACCTTTTCTTTCACAGTCTTCTGTTATTATGAAAATAACTATATAAAGTTAGAAATTTAGAGTAACATGCTAGCTATTTAATTCAAAATGCTAAAAGAAATAAATAAAAAAGGGGACGATATACATAATATTTACTCCTGCCAGGAGTGTAGGAGAAAGGATCAGATGACATCCAGGTCCCTTCCAGTCCTATGATTCTGTGTAAATGCTATGTATTATCATGGTTATAATTATACAGATTTAGAAGCCTAACTTTAGATACTCAAGTTTAACTATTTTGCACACAGAAATTACTTGTGCATCAGCTTCCCATCCATAAAAGAGGAAGATAATTCTTCCTTGCCTCACTGAGGAGTGAGTACAAATTCATTAATGTTTTAGAGGAACTCAGGTACCAAAGCAATGAGATCCATTAAGCACCTGGTTCGAGAGGTCATGAGCTACCACCTGCATCTCTTATTTTTTACGCAGAATTTCTCCGCAAGGTTTAGCATTGCACAGATATTTATAGAAATTACAGTGTGGTATTTTAGTATTTTTTTGTTGTTTGTGAGGGGAAGGAGAATTTTTTTCTTAAAAGCATAAACATTACTTTTGGTTTAGTCTGTTTTATAGTATTATCCTACACACATTTATAGAAAAAAATATATTACAGGATTTAAGTTTTTAGTACTATACAAGGAGCTAGTAGTGATCCCTATATTGACCTGGACACATGGGAAGGCAGACAAGATGCAAGGCATGTGTCTGAACTAATGTGCAACTTGAACTCATCTGGGATCTTCCCATCAACAACTAGTATAGTTCAGGTCATGAGTCCTTCCTCATTTGTTTGTAGTGGAGGGCTACTATCAGCCCTCTGTTCCTCCATACCTGATCTCCCACCACTCTCCTTTTATAAGAAGGTGTGATGCTGTATGATTGAGAAATGACCATGACATAATTGCTGCTACCCCTTTTATACAACTGAAACTTGTTACATATGGTTTTGATGGAAAAGTTAATCGATCACATATCATTATTGTGTTTATATGAATATATCACCTATGTATCTAAAGTTATGAAAATTGACTATATAGCTATATTTCAAATGTATCTGTTCCTGGAGTGATATCCACTAGGTAAAATCTATATTGAAACCATCCGGATTTATGTTGATGACCCATCAAATGTAATTGACAATCAAAATAGGCCATGGTACAAACTCATTCCATCTGGATGGCTCTTCCTGCAGACATCTTAGTTTATAAATGGTCAATGGCTTCCCTTATGACTCAGCAATTTATGTAAAGGCATGTGACTTGCTCATGTGACCCTGGATTCCATCTTGTGCTTGTATTTCTGATGAGACACAAGTTTACTTTTGGCTTAGTATATCTAATGGTACAATCATCACCAGTTAGTGGTGAGTCTCTCCTATTTCTCAGCCGTTTGTCCTGAATCTGGCATTCTTTTCCGTAACCCATGGGGACAGATGTCTAACCCCATTCCAGAGTTTCATTAAAACATGACTTCTTCTAAGTCTACTATAAATTCTGACTTATCGGGGAACTGGACCCCTGTGGAATGAGTACTTTGCACTTGATACCTGCCACCAGAAGGCACCAGGACTTAGCTTGGCTGCTTCTAATCCACCCCCAACCAGGTTGCCAGATACAGCCTGTCTCCGAGTTGTAAACGGTCGACTTATGACCATTCACAGTTACAACTGAAGCTGTCATAAATGGCGAACCCCAAGTAATGAATGCAATCCATGCTTACGAATAGCACGGTCGCATGTAACTCTGTGGGGTCTGTGATGGGGAAGCCAATCCCCACACTCAAACCAGCTGGCTGGCGGGTACTGGCAGCTGGAGGGGCCCGGCCGCGGCTGCAGCAGGCGGCCAATGGCCTGCTGGCGGCTCAAGACCCAGGGGACACGGGACGCAGATGGTAGGTGGGGAAGGGGAGAAGAAAGCCCCTGCAATCACCGGCGGCCCAGCGGCACCCACCGGTGAGGAGAACGCTGCCGCCACCACAGGCAGCAAGCGGCTGGCTGCCTGCGCAGACGCAGGCGAGCGGAGCACCAGGTGGGAGGGTGCTAGGACCCAGGAGGGGCTAGCCGGCATGCCGAGCGTACAGGGGCGGGATGCTGGCCCGGACGCTCAAAGGAGAGGCAGCAGGAGCCAAAGGGGGGAGAGGAGAGCAGGGGCTGGCTGTGCTCTCATCCCTCGCAGGTGGAGACGGCACGCTTGGAGGATGGGGAAAGCCAAGGGCAACGGACACCACGGAAGCCAATGCTGATGGCGGCAGAACACCCTCGGGGGACGAATGGGGCAACCCGACGGCAAGCGCCCAACCCGTCCAGGCCAAGAGCCGACCAGTAATGGCCCAAGCAGCAAGGTGGAGGGCGTCGGCATGACTGGCTGCCCAGGACTGCAAGAGTGAGCCAGGGACTCGCGGGGAGACTCAAAGGTGGGGTGCCAGAAGGCAGGACTGCACGGACCCTGCTACAGGGTCTGACTTACGAACAAACCGAGTTACGACCAATTGCTTGGTCCATAACCAGTTCATAAGTCGGAGAGAGGCTGTGCCTTATAGTTCCCTTCCAAAAACTTTCCAAACTCTTTGCAAGGAGTATCTCATTATCCATGAATAACTCGGGTATCCAATATGATCATTTAGTGGAGAATTTACTGGCCCTTCACACGTCTGATGATTCACACATTTTTAACTCTTGTCAATCCATGGAAGCCCAATGGATCACCGACAGATCCTTTCCTGCAGAGGTGGGGAACCTAAGGCCCGGAGGCCAGATGCAACTGATTTTTCTGTGGGTCAGTAGCCACTGATCAAAAAAGGTTCCCAATCCCTTCTCTGCTGCATATTTTAGCTTACAGTCTTATTTGAGAAAAGGTCTGGACTCTCTTTTAAATCTCTGTCCTCCTGGGAATGAAGTCAACCTCTTACAATAGTTTAAATCATTGCTGAACAATGTATATTGTTCCAAGAGCATGACAGTCTATATCACATAGTACCGCAGTATGCATATTTAGACCTATTAATATATTACAAGATATATTTTCTTATTGCATCAGATGCTAGCTGTGATCCCTATATTTAGATTGTACAATACTTTACATTATACAGGATTCTTGTTACTCTCCCTCCTTCTTAGAGAAGCTCTTGAAACTCTATTGTTTGCGGCAAGTCTTTAAAGTTTGGCAGGTAGAATGTCCTGAAGCTGGAGATGTGCCTTTTTAGTCTGTGTCATTAAATTCCATTAAAATTTTGTGGAGACATCTACCATTACAAAAAAAATCCCCATTTCCCACAGACAGTTTTTCATGGCTCATTTCCTACCTCATCTTCTTAGGCCCCACTCTGAGTGTTAGTCTGGATTAGTATTTGCGGTTAGTGCCAGGACTGCAGTTATATCTGTTCTTGAACAAAACTGTAAGGCTACGTCTACACTGGCCCCTTTTCCGGAAGGGGCATGTTAATTTCAGCTATCGTAGTAGGGAAATCCGCGGGGGATTTAAATATCCCCCGCGGCATTTAAATAAAAATGTCCGCCGCTTTTTTCCGGCTTTTAGAAAAGCCGGAAAAGAGCGTCTACACTGGCCCCGATCCTCCGGAAAAAGCGCCCTTTTCCAGAGGCTCTTATTCCTACTTCGAAGTAGGAATAAGTCTACTTCGAAGTCTACTTCGAAGTAGGAATAAGAGCCTCCAGAAAAGGGCGCTTTTTCCGGAGGATCGGGGCCAGTGTAGACGCTCTTTTCCGGCTTTTCTAAAAGCCAGAAAAAAGCGGCGGACATTTTTATTTAAATGCCGCGGGGGATATTTAAATCCCCCGCGGATTTCCCTACTACGATAGCTGAAATTAACATGCCCCTTCCGGAAAAGGGGCCAGTGTAGACGAGCCCTAAGTATGTGCATAGAGGATTTTTGTACCTCTTCTTTCTCATGGGCCCTTTCAGGGTCAGACACAATCACAAAACATCTCCACTCCACCCCATAGCAAACTTGCGTATAAAAATGGGATAATCTGTTTGACAATTCGGCTCCCTCTTATCCTGCTACTCAACCAATTCTCATTCTGTCCAACAATATATCCCTTAGGAAAAGTCTGGGGAAACAAATGGCTCTTACAGAATGTAGGAAAGGTCAGGAAATCTGGGCTCTGGTGCACCAAAAAGTGAAGAAAGTTCTAAAGTCCAGGGTCCTTCAGCAACAGCACACTGCCAGCAACACCTTCTTTTTATTCCTGGGAAGTACTGCTAGCTTGAGTTCTTCCAATAGCAATGATTTGTTAGGGAGTTTCCAGATAACCTCTCAGTGGTTGCAGAGTTTCTCGCTCTCTCCATCCAGAAGTAGAGCTCTGCCAATTTATTTTTATCTATGTTGTTTGGTCACATTAGTAATAAAACATTTAAGAGTCTTTCTTGAAGGGCTATAAACAGTTGGACTGAAGATGCATTGAAATGCTATAGGGAAACGTTTTGTTTTGAACTACTAGATGCTATGGCAATGTCAATTGCTCAGAGACAGAGAGGACCATCTTTGCATTTTCTACCTGAAGTATAACATCTTTCTCAGCTCTAAATGGCTGTTACTGACCGGGTTATTCAGTCCTGATGGATTTGAAATATGCTTTACAACTGCACAGAGCTGAAAGCTGTTGTCAGTTGTTGCTAGATGCCAGCAAGCAAAAACCAAAAGTTAGTAGGCAAGGCATGAAGATTTCAGTTAATGTGACTCGGCAGCATAATGCACTTTCCCTAGGAAAGCTATTTTTAAAAATTTAAAACAAGTTCTCCAATATGGAAAAAGCTGCCTTCCTCAATATTGATAACTTCTAATTTATTCAACAATGGATTCCACAAAACTTTAACAAATGGAAAAGTGCCAGGGTCTAGCTTCCTAGCAGAGTGTTATAAATTACCTCAGGGTAGCAACTTGGCTTCTTAACAGAGCTATTTAAAATAATAGTTGAAAAGGAGTTTCTACTTGGCACTCTGCTAGCTGCAAATTTTTAGTGAGTGTCTAAAAAAAGGAAGAAACGTAATTTAGTGTATTAAAATATGCCACTGATTGGGCTTTGGAGACAGAAGGAGACACAGAAATATGTGTGTTCACTTTCATAAATTTTAAGGCATTCATTTAAATCTAAGGGCATGTCTACACAGCAGAGTTATTTCGAAATAACAGCCGTTATTTTGAAATAATTTTCCTAGCGTCTGCACAGCCAAACTGCTATTTCAAAATAAAATTGAAATATCAGAATGCTTATTTTGAATTTGGAAAATCTCATTCTAAAAGGAATAACGCCAAATTTGAAATAGCTATTTCAAAATAAGTGCTGTGTAGACACTTATTTTGAAATAGGGGGCCTCCAGCCTTCCCAGAGTGCACTAGTGGCCACTCCAGCCTCAACAAAGAACACTCCTCTCTCTCTCCCCACCCCCTTAAAGGGATAGATTCTGGCCATAGTGGCTGTGGGAGCCAAGCCTGCCAGCCCAGAGCCAGCAGTCACTGCCCCAACCCAGTGGCCCCAAAACATGAGCCAGCAAGCCACTAGCATCCAGTCCTCCACTGCTCCCCAGGAGTAGTCTGCCAGCTCCCAGTAGCCTGCCAGGGCCCGGAGAAGGCAGGTGCTTATAGACCTTATTCAGGTTTGGGGGGGATGCCCCCAATGTCCATGATCTCCACACTAGATGGAGGAATGCAGCTGTCTATGTCAGGATAACTGCCAGCCTGTCTACCAAGGGCCACATGCAAACCCAGAAGTAGGTTTGCATGAAAATCAAGTTGGTCCAGCGAGACCTCCAACCCTGAGCTTCCCCTCCCCCTTGTTCCCCTTGCTTCCCCCGTCCAGCTCTCTTCTTCCCTCTCCCACCTCCTTTCCCCAGTCTCACCAGAGTTTCATCCCCCCACCCCAGTTTTGTTAAATTAAGAGAGTTTGTGTTCATGAAAATACGTGTATTTTATTTGACATCAGGAAGGGTGGTTAAGGAAGGGTAAATGGAAGGACATGAGGGAGGAATGAGGCACAATCCCCCAGTGGGGCAGACCAGGAAGGCTCTTAGTGCTCCTCAGGGTAGAAGCTCTTCTGCAGGGCCTCCTGGATACTGACAGCCCCCTGATGGACCTCCCGGATGGCAGCCTGCAGAAAGTGCAGCCAGGCTCACAGCAGCACATCCAAGAGAAGCACTAGAGTGCCCGGGACAGCTCTGGCTTCATGTTGCAGAGTGCTGTGGTGTCCCAAGTGAGGGAAATCAGAGCACACAGACACAAAATGCTTTGCTGTCCCTCATCGACGTAGACAAGGAAGCAGGGAAACCTGAGAACTGGCTGTCTGGGGGGAGGAGGGTGCCCTTTTAAGCACAGACCTCAGTTAGCCTCAGGCAGCAGCCCCACACAGTAAGTCCTGACCTGGTACCCTGCTGGAACTGGTTCTGGCCAGCGTTAAATGAGATCAGAGTCCACTCAGTGTGGATGCACTATTTCGAAATAGCAAAATGCTATTCGAAATGCATTTTGTGTGTAGATGCATTATTTTGAAATAAGCTATTTTGAAATAACACTGTAGTGTAGACATACCCTAACTGAGCAATGTTTCATACACTATTGTATAATGGGTGCTCTTTGTACAGCCAAATCAGTAGTATTTGTACAAAGGAAAAAGAGTGTCTCTCAAAGAAATTGTGACAACACATTTTTGTTCAGGTTTATGTTTGAAAGGCTCATTTTAAAATAGTCAATGATTATCCATAAGGGTTTTTGGTTTCTCCCAGTGCCTCATGATTTTGAGGCAAAACAAGTGAAGGAAACTTTAGGCCCCATTCCTGCAATGTAGAACTGGCTTCAGAGGGGCTCTCCATGGGCAGAGCAGTTAGTCAGCATCTACTCTGAAGGAAGGGGGCCTTACAGAATTCTGAATATATTTTATGGACGAAATTCTGTAGTCAGACACATAAGAATACATCTAAAGTAACGCCCCTGCAATCATTAACAAGGGTCAATATGTCATAACTGGGGTCCAGTAGTTGAGGAATCTGGTTTGAATAAAACAACATTCAGAATTGCAGGGAGATGGATCAGATAGGTCATTCCCCATTTATAATGCAGATGATTCTTTCACATGTACACAAAATACCTTCTCTTAAATCAGCTTATTCATCATACACCAATAGAATAGAAAATAAAGAAAAGCCAACTCCCATCTCACTAGCTTCTCATACATATACTTTTAAGGAGGTTTCTGATGTAAATGATCTCTCTACTTTATAGTTAGCAGTTCTCTACTTTATAGTTAGCAGTATCTGGACCAGCACTGGTTCTCCATTTATTGCTGTTTTCTTCTTCCTCCATCTCTCTTTTAAATTTGGTATCTATTGGGAATAAACATGATGCTTGAGAGCAGAATAGCTATGTGGAAGGAGAGTCAATGTCTGTAGTGATGCAAAACATATACCAGAAAACTAGGATGCAGCCAAACAGAAAATACATCTCGTTTATCTATTTTACATGAAATAGGTAGAGTATATTCTGATTTCAGACAGCTATAATATATCAGCAGTGACAAACCAGTCATAACATTTTATCAACATTACATTTAAAATAATACAAATAAGACATGTTTCCCTTTCAATATTATTTTTTCTTTCCCCTTGCAGTCTGTCAGACTGGCTTAAGTACTAAGCTATATGTATTTAGAGGGGATTGTTCAGTGGTGGTTAGAAACCTAGACCAGATCCTGTTGTCATTGTTCTGAGTTCACTCATGTCTTATTTAATGAAAACTGTCACTGTCTTCACTGAGAGAATTTTCTGAGCAACTGCAGGGCAAAGACTGAGAATGAACATTATTACCTAGATCCAGGAAAAACAAAAGTACAACAATGAATTTTTAGAGTCATATGTGAGCTGGGCCAGTTTATGTCATTTGAGAATGTAGCCCCTTTTTTATACTCTGCACACTAAAAAGAATGAGTATATAGTGCAGTGGAAAGAATTCTTAAATAGCAGAGTGCAATCCAGAACAGTAGGAGTTTTAATGTGGCTTTAAGCCACAACTTGCACTGGGGAAGAAATAAATACAGTGTGGGCACCAACTAATGTTGAAAGCAGGTCAAAACTTTGAATTTCTGGAAATTCTTATAAGTTGAAGTTTACTGGCACAAGAACTACACATTTTGAAGTTTCCCATGAAAAGGACTTATTGAAGAAAAAGAAGAGACATTTTCATTGGATTTTACCAAAAAGAAATGGAGTGGCCAGCTGCCGAGACTACCCACATTGCTCTGATTCTGGAAAGTTCTCTCCCTCAACTCCAAGTCATAATTTGCTGGTCAGTGTTGTCCTGGTAAAATGTGTGGCTACATTGTATATGGAGCTGTAAGATTCCATTGTATGATGTTATGAACAAATGTTCCAAACCCTTGCCAACAAAAGTTGGTGAACAGGTCTGTCCTAAACAAAGGAATGTGTGCTCTGCTCAATTTGCAATTAAGTGGTGAACAAAGTTATTAAGAAGGAGAGGTAACAAAGGAAATTCAAGCAGGTATGGAAAAAGCAGCAGGGGAAATCTTTCTACCTAGATCTGTCTCCTGTTGTCCAGCTGGAGATGTTTTTCAAGAGAAGGACTGAAATTTTAAAAAAAAGAGGCATCTCCCTCTTTCTTCTTGCTGATCACATGTACTGCACCTAAACCAAAAAAAGAAAGCTTAATTGGACCCTAGGGCTTGGTCTATACTAGACCAGGAAGGTCAGCTTAAGGTATGCAACTCCAGCTACTCAAAATTCATAGCTGGAGTTGACTTACCTTAAGCCAAGCTGTGGTGGCGTCCACACAGAGGAAGGCTGATGGGAGCATATACTTCTATTGGCTTCCCATACTCCTTGCAGAAGGAATGCCACCAGATGCCAAAATGGATAGCCCTTAGTGTTCAATTTAGCAGATCAACCTCCAGAGCATCAGTCTTCTGGTAAGTATAGACATGACCTAGGAGAAGGGAGCCAGATGGACAGGATTTAGCTTGTAAGACCGTTGAAAGCATGTGGTGAGAAATTTTGCTTGAATCTGATAGAGAAGATTAAGTTAGGTATTAGTAAAAAATTTATCTTTATTTTTCATCCAACTATTTCTGACCTTTATGTCTCATTACTTGTATTAATCTAAAATCTACTTCTTTGTCATTTATAAACTTGTTTTACTGTTTTATCTATTCCATTATGTTTAAATTGAAGTGTTTGGGAAACTCCATTTGGAGTGGCAAGAGTGTGTGCATATTGTTCATTTAAAAGAAATAACAGATTTAATATAACTTTGTATTGTCCAGGAGAGGACTGGGTATTACAGGACATATCTCTGTGGAAAAATCTAAGAGTGAGATGTGCTAAGGTCATCCTAAAGGACAACAAAGGCAGTGAAAGTCAGAGTGCAGCTGGCAGGTTGCAATTACATACAGACATTCAGGCATGGCTTGCTGTTTGTGAATGGGACAAGTGGGAGCTACTTCAGCAAGGCATTATAAAACACCCAAGATTGCAGGTCAGGGTGACACAACTGCTCATTAGTCTGGATTTCACCCTGGTATGTCCAAGACACATGATAAGGATCCTCAAATATGTAAAAAGATTATAATAAAGAGGATTGAGATTAATTGTTCTCCATGTCCATTGGGGGCTAGAGAAGAAATAATTGGCTTAGTTTGCTGCAGTGGAGATTCAGATTAGATATTAGGGAAAAAATCTTTCTGACTATAGTTAATTACTGAAACAGATTATTTAGAGAGGTAGTGTACTCTGTAGCACTGGATGTTTTTTTTTTTAACAGATTAGACAAACACCTGTCAGGGATGGTACGCTTTACCGTCCTTAAGTATAGGAGGATAGACTAAATAACCTCTTGAGGTATCTTCCAGCCCTACCCATCAGGTCAAATTAGGAAGCATTATGTCAGTCTGTGACTATGGCACTTCCTAGAGTCCCTAAGGGTATGTCTACACTAGCTCGTTAATTTGAGCTAGGTAGGCAAATGAGGTGACTGGAGTTGCAAATGAAGCCCGGGATTTAAATATCCCAGGTTTTATTTTCATGCTCCCGTCCAGTCACCATTTTGAAATTTCACTAGCCCAAACTTACTGCCGTGTGGCTACACACAGCAATGAAACGTTAATTCAAACTAAATCCTTAGTTCAAATTAACTGTTACTTCTCGTGGAATGACACGAGGAGTAACAGTCCATGGGGAGTAACAGTTAATTCGAACTAAGGACTTAGTTCGAATTAACGTGTCACTGACGCGTGTAGCCGTGCAGTAGTAAGTTCGGCCTAGTGAAATTTCAAAATGGCGACTGGACGGGAACATGCAAATAAAGCCTGGGATATTTAAATCCTGGGCTTCATTTGCAACTCCAGTCGCCTCATTTGCCTACCTAGTTTGAATTAACGAGCTAGTGTAGACATACCCTAAGGCTGGGGCAAGGGAAGTTTGACTGTAAGAATAATCACAGTATTCATTACTGTAAATCAATTTGGGGTAGATAAAATGAAGTTCTGAACTCAGTGGAAGTTGAAGTTAATCACCACCTTGCAGGTTTATTCCCTTAATTTTTGTAAGAGATGTTGCATCTGCTGTTGTTAGAGTACCACTGGCAACCCTGCTTCAAAGCAGAAAGTGAAATAGAGGCTGCTAAATTCTGAATTATATCCACATTGAAATTCTTTAATGGTTTCATTTAATATTCAAAGTTTTTTCATCCACTAGGGCCAGATGACCCTACATATTTAACAAGCATGCATAAAGGTATAGTGTAATTCAGAGCTGCAATTCCTGCTTTATTTTTTGTTTTCCTCTTTCAACAAATGCAATATCTGTTCCTAAAGCGAAACATAACCCACACAATCCTAAAACATTAAGAGGGGACTGATTTTGTAATCAGTCTATCCTCCCCTTCTTTTCTCTCTTTTGAAAATACATTGATTGGCTTGTACTTAATTAAGTCTGTCTCCTTCCCCCACACTGCTACTCAGATATAAGTCACTATTCTGTCCTCCATCTCACTTCAAACCACCCCCATCTCCCCAAAATAATATATGTTCAGCTCACGCTCTTGATGGAGTGATCTCAGTCTAAAAGTGACATTTAATTTCATCCACACTATAGGGTCCAGCTTGTGAAGTGTGAAATTTTCCACTCACCCAGGGCTTAATTCTTCCTTTAGGCTTGTTCTTCATGGTAGGCCCAACACCACCAGTATTTAGGCCCTGTGTAAACACCCCGGCTATATAAACACCACAGGAATTCTCAAGCTATGAAGAAGCTTCTAGCTATAGCTTATCTGTGTGGTTAAATAGTTTGTTGCTGTGCTGTGTGGCAAGCTCTTCCAGATTATTCATACATTGTTTAATCTCTGGTTGCATTTTGATTACAAAACAGAAAGAAACTGCTTGTCTCTCTTTTATTCTTTCATCTTCTTCCTCGCCTTTTTTGTGGTTGTTGTTTAATTCTTGCAAATATCTAGCTACAGATGACAGAGGCATAAAGAAAAACACTAAGGCTGTGTCTACACTGGCACCTTTTTCCGGAAATGCTTAAAACGGAACAGTTTTCCGTTATAAGTATTTCCGGAAAAAGAGCGTCTACATTGGCCTTTTTCCGGAAAAGCGTCCATGGCCAATGTAGACGCGCTTTTCCAGAAAAAAATCCCCGATCGTCATTTTCGCGATCGGGGCTTTTTTGCGAAAAAGACTACTGTGCCGTCTACACTGGCCCTTTTCCGGAACAGTTTTCTGGAAAAAGGACTTTTGCCCGAGCGGGAGCAGCATAGCTTTCCAGAAAAGCAGCTGATTTCTTACAGTAAATCGTCACTGCTTTTCCGGAAATTCAAGGGGCCAGTGTAGACAGCTCGCAGCTTATTCTGGAAAAGCGGCTACTTTTCCGGAATAAGTGGCCCAGTGTAGACACAGCCCCCGTGTGTATAGTATCAGAAGGGTAGCCGTGTTAGTCTGAATCTGTAAAAGCGACGAGGAGTCCTGTGGCACCTTATAGACTAACCGAAGTGTTGGAGCATAAGTTTTCATGGGCAAAGACCCACTTCGTCAGATGCATCTGACGAACTGGGTCTTTGCCCACGAAAGCTTATGCTCCAACACTTCGGTTAGTCTATAAGGTGCCACAGGACTCCTCACCACTAAGTGTGTATGTGTAATAGATAAATACAATATATGCACTTGTTTATTAAAGGACAGTCTATATTAATTAACATGAAGGCTACAATTTTAAAGCATTCAAAAATAAGGAAATGAAAATGTTGAGGTTCTCATATAACTATAGCTCAGGGGCATGTGCAGAAATGTAAATGTGACCCCTTTGGTGGGGGCATAGAGCTCACTCTTCTACCTCCCTGGCATTCCGAATGCCAGCTGATTCGAACCAGGAAGTGTGTGCTGGGACGCATTAGTTTGAACCAAATCCCTTGGTTCAAACTAACATTAACCCTCAAAAAATGAGGATTAACGTTTGTTTGAACCAAGGGGTATGGTTTGAACTAACACGTCCCGGCGTGCACTTTCACTTTTGAAACAGCTGTTGATCAAAGTAATGCGCCGGCGAGATCATGCTAATGAAGCGCGGGATATTTAAATCCCCGCTTCATTGACTATTTTGAATGCCTACATTTGCATCCCTAGTTCGAACTAGGGTGCAAGTATAGACATACCCGTAGGGAGTTGCAATATCAGTCATATAAAATTGATTTGAACAAAGTCAATGGCAAACCTCCCACTGAGTTCAGTAAGGCCAAGATTTCATCCACTATTAATTTACCCCATGACTATTTTCAGTGGGATATTTGACTGACCAAGGTACTACTCGACAAAAGTACTGATCTTATGTTACTAAAAAAGTGGAATTCTTATTTTCAAAGGAATGTTTTATACTTTTTTTTTATTCCTATCACTGTTTGGCTTCTTTTCATAATGGTTGAATGCCACAGGTGAATTCTGGCACCAGGATAGATGACTTGCATCTGCGTAATGGAATTTGCACATTGTAGAGTCATCAAATGGGCACTGAAAGAAGGCACTCTCAAAACACAATGCAGTGACAAGTGATTGCTCCCTGTGGCAGTCTCATCTGTTCCAGTCTTTCTCTAATGCTTATGGAGCACCATAAGATAATGCTTGCTTGGAATAATCAATCATCTGCAGCAGATATGAATTTTCAAAATAGCCTTGGATTAGTCTTTCTTTTTGGCAAAGGCCAGCACACTTTTTTGTTGCATAAAGTGACTAAGTAATCATTATTAGCATAATGGTTTAAAATGTTTATTGGGTTATCGTACTTCCTTAGCTATAGAAAACCTTATTAACTGCTCTCTGCACAGCAAATTTGACCTGCAAAGCAAATTCTGAAGAATAAAATATACCAAGACATAAAACATTTTAAGTTATACTCAGAAATGCTGCACATCATGTGGATAAAAGCTGCTTAGTGTCTAATATGGGTGGGTTTCAATGATTGGCCATTAGGGCCTTATGCAGGTACACTATGTGGGGCAAGGGTGTAAAACACTTCCCTGTCAGGAATTCAGGTGGTTCTGGGATTGGTTGTCGAGAAACCCACAGACATTGATTTTGCCCAATAAACCCTCCCTAGGAGGCTGTGCTCCCTGATTTGACAGAATGGCCAAGATTCCTATTTAAGCCTTGTAGCACAAGCACCAAGAGTGACTGCTCAAATTGTTTCACACCCATAGATGTGCCTAGCCTGCTTCCTATACTAGTCTTTGCTCCAACCCACCCATTTTCCTATCCCAGCACCTGTCCCCACTTTCCTTAGAATTCCTGATTCCTGGCTCTGACCATTGGCTTGTCTCATGAACATAACTCCAGTTCTGCCTTTTGGTTCTGTTCTGACCACTATATCACTCAAACTGTGTGTCTCAGTTGGATTTCATCCCACACCATGGAGCTCCTTGTTGGAAATATCTCAACAGAAGCCCAGCATACACTCTTAGCTGTTGCTGGGTCCAACAGAATTGTAGTTTCAGGTCAATGCAGCCCTCTAGATCCAGGTAAGTCCCAGAATTGTCTTCTGCCCCTCAGATCTACTTTTCCTGAGCCCAAGTTGCCTCTACCTGATAAGTTCAGTGGGGTGAGATCAGGCCAAATTTTGCAGGTTCCTAAGCCAATGTCATCTCCTGTTTGTGTTACAGCAACAGTTGTAACATACAGTTCAGGCTAGAATGGGATTAATACTTAGTCTGCTCACCAGTGAGGTCATGAGCATCTTTGATGACCTTAACTGAGAATGTGCTATAAAAGCTGATCTCCATGCCCTCCAGCAGATTCTGAGGTCTGTCACCAAATATGCAGCAGAATTTCAATGTTTGGCTACAGACTCACTGGAATGAGGCCACCCAACAATGTGACTTCAGGCAGAGACTCAACAACTCGATTAAAGGTACAATAGCATGGCTGGAACCTCTACCAAGTCTGGGAGCCTTCATTGATATCTATATCAGGATTGGTGATTGGGTACAGGAGTAAGCCCAAGAAAAACAACATGCCACCCCACTCTAGACCAGAACTTTCAATTTCTTAGGCCTCTATTGCCTAACCAGACCCCAAATCAATGAACCCAGCCCCACCTGTCAAAAGATTTTTTGTCAAGCACCGTGTTACCAGATTTGCCCATTACTTTGAGTTTTGCTAGTTTACTAGGATTACTCTTCTGCGGGGAATGGGAAGGGAGCATACAGAGTTCTACTTCTCCCTTCTGCCAGTTCCCTTGCAAGGGAACTATCCTACAAGAGCTAGATTCCCCAGTCCTAGTTTCTTTCCCCCCCTAGAATCAGATGAACACACACACACACACACACACACACATACATTAACAAAGTTGTTCTGGTAGTAACCCAGTTGATAAGCAAAACCCACAGAATTTTTGGGCATAGTAGCTCAGGTATGAGGAGTGTGGCTGCAGGTAAAATAGGGAAGCCCAAAATACTGACCACAAGGGAAGGAGGGAGAAAAAGAGAGGAGCAACCAGCTCATGAAAGTTATTTATTGCCAAGTAATAACCATATGAGGGAGCCAAACAAAACAGTTATGATATTAAATCTCACAAATTTGATTACAGAAGTTGTGCTTGGCAAACTATAACTGACCACACAAGTCAGGGCCAGAAGGCTATACCTAGAGATAGAAATTGATTTCACCTCTCAGTGAAGCTTGAATCAATCAGGATTCAGGCAGAGCCTCCTCTCAGGAGAAGATGAAATCCTAATGGAACTGATGCAGATTGGATCCAGACATCTGAACCATTACTTGAGCAAGGGTAGAGGATTTTTTAGGGAAAGAATTTTTGCTTATGGGATTTGCTTATGGGTAAACTGATGATTTAAGGGAATATATCAAAGTTATTTTGTTCAGGCTAGATCGTTCCTTGCAATGGGTAGTGTTCCTTCCAGGGAGCTCATAATGCCATTAGCTAGCCTAATTATTTCGGATACCAATACATGAATTATTACTACAGGTGAGACGTCCCCGGTCCAGCACCGTCAGCACTTGAGTGGTCCCAAACCATAGAGTTATACCAGACATGGGGAGGTCAAGACTTCCTTCCCAGCTGTCAGCCCAGTTTGTTCCCCCTCCGCCCCACACACCCCTTCTGTAAATAAGTAGCCCAGCTGGCACTGATTAGTGTGTGCAATGAAGAGGGCATATACTATTGACTTTGCATATGCTGGGTAAGTTTCAGGAACAAAAGCATTTGCAAGATTTAGGGAAGAAAAGGGATCGGCAATAAGGAAGTTGGAACATAGGACATACAGTGTGCCCAAGAAACACTATTCATCCCAGAACTCCTGCAATGCCTCCTGCTCACAAGACTATGACTAAACTCTACACTGTAGTTCATGGTTTCTTAAACTTGGGGTCATGACCCCTCAGAAGGCCAAGAGGTTATTATTTGGGGGATCATGATCTGTCAGCCTCCACCATCAAGCCCCACTTTGCCTCCAGCATTTATAATAGTGTTAAATATAAGCAAGTGTTTTTAATGTATAAGTCATGCTCATGGGCTCTCTGTGTGAAAGGAGTCACCAATCCAAAAGTCTGAATACTTCTGCTTCTATCTCCAGGTGTTGGCTGAATTCTCAGAAGCTATCAAAAGTCTTATGGAAATATGTACTGGGACCACAATGAATAATATGGAAGGAAAGGCAGAAGACCTGGTGATGGTTTTATTTTTGCAAGGTTCTGTATTGCCACAGAGAATCCACACCTCAGAAAGTATGCAAACTACTATTTGAACAGAGAATATATTTCCACAGAGATTGGTTCATTAACTGTTATGTATTTCTAAACTGAAATGGTAAATGAAGTACATTCTGAAAAAAAAAGGCTTGACTGCTGTTGAGTAACCAGTTGAAAGGGAAAAAAGATGTTGCCTTATAGCTTAATAACATTTTTTCATGTTCACTTATTAACTGATATCCTTCCATGAATCCAATCTTTTTTTTAATTCTCAGAAGGTTTTTATCAGTTATTTAATTACCAGTTTTAAAAGCAAACATCCCTCTCTACTTGGTTAGAAGGCATAGTCTGTCCTTGGAGCACTCATTAATGTTCAGCTACAGTATCTTAAAGCAAATAAAATAAAATAAATCCATGTATTTCCTACGAGTCCTTTTCCCTGACCTATTAAATAAGTTAAACCAAGTTTGCACTGTATGCATTATTTATGTCTGGGATAGATTAACAGCTTCTTGTTTGTTTCTTTTTCAACAAAGCAAACATTGAAATCTGTGGTCACAATTGAAGTGGAATGTTACCATTTTTTTATCTTACCTTTTTGATACAATGAAGTACAGGAGTGTGTTTCACTGAATGTAGGATCTGTTGAGCCCACCAGTATGCATTTTACTAGGATGCAATGCATTTACCTCTCTCCTCAAATCTTAAGGGCTGGACTGCACTACCACAATAAAACAATCTAACATATGCAACATCAGTTACAGGCCATCCTCGCTATACATCCAAGACACATTCCAAAAAACTTGGACTAATAGTGAAACAACTTAAAGTGGGGAATTTTTTTTCCACGGCTGATTTCCATTTGCGCAAATTGGAGGGCGGGGGAGGGTGTTTGTGCAACTTAAGAGCGGGGAACAGGAGGACTTATAGTGCATCAGTTCCTACAAGTGTTGATGACTTTAGTGTGGAATGGATGTATACTGGGTGACTTATAGAGGGACACCCTGTACATGAATTACATAATAGAAGTTGACATGGTTAGAACCACTTACAGCAGAGGCTATGCTGCACTATGTGGACAGGAGAATGTCTCATGTTGACTTCCCTTATGTTTCCCAGTGAGGTGGAATACATAAATCAATTGGAGAATGCTCTCCCATCAAGTTAGAGTATCTTCACCAGACCTGCTAAATTGCACCCGCGGCATAGATGGCAGCATTGCCAATCTACAGACATGCCCATGGGACTTTTGGTTCTTTAAGGGCTCACATATAAGAGGAGCAAGAGGACTAAGGAAACAACTTATGCTCTGCACAAACTCACCATTTAGCCAGCCCCTTTACTGTGGAAAAAGCACTCACCACAAGGTTGATCATCTCCATCACCCATAAGTAGACAGGGCATGAGATTACTTGCTTCAGCATCCCAATGCACTGGCCTTCCCCTCTGCATTGGCCTAATGGAGGGAAATAGTCAGCACCAGCCAAAAGGCTGGCACAACCTTCTCCTCAAATAAGGGGAAAGTGCCAGATTGTGTCTATGGGTAATAGTTACATACTACCACTTAATTCAGCAGGACTGTAAAGTTTCAAAGCAATCCTTAGTAGCTTATAAATATTAATTATGCCTCTTGTGTAATTGAGGTAAGTATTATTACTCTTATTTATTTAAAATAACTGAGGATAAACTGAGGTCTAGTCTTACTAGACATGCTATATCAGCACAGCTGCACCACTGTAGTGTGTGTGTGTGTGTGTGTGAAGACACTATGCTGACAGGAGAAATCTCTCCCATCAGCATAATTACTCCACCTCCATAAAAGGCTGAAGATGTGTTTTAGTCCACATAGAACCCATGTGAATGGCTTGGGTCATTGTGACTTGCATCGCCAGAGGCAGTGTCTTTATCACATCCCTAAGTGATGTAAATTATATTGACTTAAGTAATAGGGTAGACCTGACATGAGAGTTTACCTCTGTAATCCAAACTCTGCCTTGAAAATAACCAGAAAAATAGACTGCCTTGATACCTTTGAGAGAGTGTTCATAAAAGGAGAAGGCTTGGGCAGTTGCACATTTGTGAGAAGGCAACATGACAGTTGTTGTGTGCTTTAGTTGAGACGTTCAACTGTGCATGGACATGTGGAGAACAAAATTATTGTATTGAATTGCAAAATAGCAGTTATTAAACATTGGTGATTCATTTTTACCATGACAAAAGGGTATGTATGTATGCATGTGTGTGATGGGGCAGTGCGGTCTTGCACTCCTGTGGCGAGCAGCAGGGAGCCGGTGCCTCGGCCATGATCAGGTGATCAGCAGCCGGTGTCACGTGGCGTGTTTGATCTACGGCCAATACCGTGCAATGCGTCTGATCAGCAGTGGCCCAAAGGGGATCAAAGGGAGACAGGCTGGGTGCCCGCAGGAAGTGATGTATCACTACGTCACTCCGAGGGGAGGGGTGACATGAAGGTGGCAGGTATAAAAGAGGGAGGACACCACTGGGAGGAGGGGGCAGCGGGAGGACTCCAAGAGACCCCAAGGGTGTGAGGTAATGCCTCGGCGATACCCAGAGAACTCCAGGACCTGGGAACAGGGCAATTAAGGGGACAGGGGAAGAAAAGGGCCCAGGGCAGGTATAGGAACCCAAGGACTGGTGAGTTGTGGGCAACGGCCCCCCAGTCTAGATAGGGACTAGTGGATCCCTTGTCTTAGGGCCCTGGGCTGGGGATCAGAGAGTGGATGGGTCCGGGTCCCCCTTCCTCCACCCCGGGGTGATTACTAAAACCAAAGAGTAGGCCAGAATTGGACGGCAATAATGGGAGGTCCCTGAAGAGCAGCCCCTCTGTGGGGTTGTCTGGAATGGGACCCCTGACAGGACCAGAGAAATCCGGGAATCACCCCAGAAATAAGACATCCCGGTATAAAGTGGGGTGGTCCAAAGGGGCAACCTCAGACATGTGGTGGAGAATGTGGGCAGTTATCCCATGACAGGGCCTATCCTGTTGGTTAACGAGTTGCATTCACAGGATAAGCAATTAACGGATCAAGATGGAGACAACGAGGATCCTGGAATGGCTGATGGAGAACTAAAAACAGTTGGTGCAGCAGCTCTCCGTCCAGCACCAGAAGCAACAGTGACCGCTGATATGAGAGTTGACAGAGCAGCAGGAGTGATGGTGGCAACAAACCAGGTCAGCAGGAAGAGGAGGAGTGGAGAGCGGAACTCCTGACGAGGGGAAAGAGGGGCTTAGCCACCAGCTACCCATTCGACTGGCTAAGATGTCGGCTGAGGACAGCCGGAAGCTTTTCTCGTGACATTTGAGAGGGTGGTCATGGCCGCCAGGTGGCCCGAAGCCCATTGGACCACCCTTCTGGCACCGTATATGTCAGGCCAAGCCCAACTGGCATACCGAAGTCTCACCACTAAAGATGCTTTACATTACTACAAAGTGAAAGAGCAGATGGGGATCACCCCTGAGACATACTGGCAACATTTTCAGAGAGAGAAGTACAAGACAGGTGAGAGACCGTGGGTAGCGACCCAATGGCTGTGGGAACTGGGGTGGCGCTGGCTAGAACCCAAACAAAAATCAGGAGTACAGATGGCTGAGACAATCATACTTGAGCAATTCATGAAAATTTTACCCTATGAGGGACAACAATGGGTACAGAGACATCAACCTGCCACATTAGGGGAAGCTATTAACTTAATGGAAGACTATATGTTGGCTGAGGGAGCTAACGATAAAGGTAATGTCGCTGCAGGGGTAGGGGCTCGTAAGACAGCCCCTGGAGAAGAGCAGGGGGTGAAGAGGGAGGGAAAGAAGATCCCAATCGCCCCCCTAGGTCAAGAGGAGGGGTGAAGGTAGCTCCCATTTGGCAAAGACCCATGCAGGAAGACAAGGAAGAGCGTAGTATCTGGGGGAAGGAGAAGGACAAGAGGCCCGCGGCAACAGGCCCCAGATGAGGGGCATGCTACCAGTGCGGGGAAGATGGCCACTTCAAGCGTGAGTGCCTCTTGATGGACTGCACATTCGGGGATGCCCTGGAAGATCAGGGGACACGGGTGACACAATGGACCACACAGTGGACCGTCCTCTTGAAGGTAGGACAGATAACAGTTGAAGCCCACGCGGACTCCGGTTGTGGCCAAACAATGGTGAGGGCAGATTTGGTATGAGAGGGAAACCCCATGGGAGGGCCAGTGTGGATACAATACATTCATGGGGGAGGTCCGCCCTTCTCCTGTGGTCTGGGTACAACTAGATGACGGGACTACTAAAAATCGGTGTCAGTAGTGGTGACCCCGGTCCTACCTTACCCTATCTTGGTGGGACAGGACTGGCCAGGTTTTAAGTCTATATTGGAAAAATACAGGCAGGAGGATACTGAGAGACCCCACGGGTGTGAGTTAACACCTCGGGGATACCCCGAGAACTCCAGGACCCAGGAACAGGACAATTAAGGGGACGGGGGAAGGATAGGGACCAAGATGGGTGTAGGAACCCGAGGACTGTCGAGTTGCAGAAAACGGCCCTGCCAGTCTAGACAGGGATGATTGGATCTCTTGTCTTAAGTCCCTGGACTGGGGCTCAGAGAGTGGGTGGGCCTGAATTACTTTCACTCCGGGGTAATTACTAAAACCGAGGAGTGGGCAGGAATTGGATGGCGATAACGGGAGGTCCCCGAAGGGCAGCCCCTCCGCAGGGTTGTCCGGAGTGGGACCCCTGACGGGACCAGAGAAATCCGGGGATCACCCCAGAAATAAGACACTCTAGCATAAAGTGGGGTGGTCCAAAGGGGGAACCCCGGACAATGTACATTATGTAAACCTGTACAGGTTTTTCTCCTCTGTAACATTACATCATATTATGTAAGTCACATGATATACGCTCCCATCCAGAATACATAGTCTTTTCCTCTCAGTTGTGCTTACCCTGGGTCAGATGGATATAAAGATCAGATGTTAGTTAGGAATACCAGTAGATATCCAGCCTGTGAATCATTTCACATCCATCGCCATTTGTACCTCAATCGTTTCAGTTTAAGTTTTATGCAGAAAAAACATTCAATTCATGAATGAGGACAGAACAGGGGATAATAGGATACCACAGAGCAGTCCCCAGCTCTGTTTGACCCACCAATATAAAATGTGAAAATTTAATCTTTAGAGTTTGAAATCTTGATGTGCAGATCAGCTGCAAAATATGAAGTATATCGTGGCACCACCTTGGAGCTTGGAATTCAGGGTGTTTCTAGTTTACATCCCAAAAGTTTTGTAGTATAAGGAGAAGATCTAGTGGAAGTGCACTGAGCAATCATGTCGGAGACCTCCGACATCCCATCCAGGGCTGGCTCGAGCCATTCCTGCGCCCTGGGCAGCGGGCATGTTATGCATGCACTGCTCTGCCCCTGGGCACACGGCATATGCGTGGCCCCGCCCCCTGGTGCACAATGTCTGATGGCAGCTTTAAGGGGCGCCGCGTGGCCCCTGATGACAGCTCTAAGGGGTGCCACGCAGAGGGGCGCATGGCACCCCTTACAGCTGCCATCAGGCGCCCCTCCATAGCTTGGCACCCCAGGCAGCTACCCGTCTAGCCTCCCCACCTAATCTGGCCCTGGTCCTATCTCAATTTAAGAAAGATTATGCAGAGAAAAGAAAAATTCAGCTTCTCTTAATTTCTGATCAGATTCAAGCAATCTTTCCAAATGTGCTATATCTCCTTCTCTCATTTACAGAAATGAAACACAAATCTTCTTTACTCCCTATGTGTTTGTTCACTTGCTACCCAATTAATATCATATTACCCGGTAGCAGTTTTGTCCTCAAACCAATTCACTTAAACTTGTAACCTTTTCTACCTCATCTACGTTATATTAGAGGAAAACTAAAGTGTGTTTTAACACACATCAAGAAGCATGTTAAAAACCTATTGGTGACAGCATATCATAGGTCATGTCTCCACCTGCTGCTCCAGAAATTAATCTTCTGGCATTCAACTTAGCAGGTCTAGTGGTCTATACTCACTAAATCAAAGGGTGAGGGTGCCCCCAGTTGGCACGGATGCGCCTTGCAAGAGTAAAGGAAGCTGACAGAAACATTTACCCCCTTTGACCTGCTGCTCTGAGGATGGTGCCATGCTTGGCTTAAGGTATGTCGACTCCAGCTATGTTGTTTACATAGCTGGAGTTCCATACCTTAAGCCAACCTTTTGAGTCTAGTATAGACCTGGCCATAGTTTTAACATGTGTTAGCTGCTCAAGGAAACTCTGTACTCATCCTAAGTTTCATCCGTCCCAGCTAACACATGAAAATACTAATTACTTTAACACATTAGCTAACGTGCTAAAAACCACTTTCTTTCTTCTGAAGCCAAGACCTCAGAAGACAGGCAGGCTGTGTACAGAACACTATTTAACTGAATGCAGAGTACCTTATTCTGGAACTGTAGTCACATGTATTTTGGGCCTATGTTACTGTTGCCTATACTAGCAACATCATGGTTCAATAAGTGAATTCTGGCCCTGATGCAGCAAAGCATTTTAGCATGTGCTTAATTTCAACTAAGTATGTATTTCCGTTGAAATCTATAGAACTACACATATGCTTACATTTAAGCACATTCTTACGTACTTCACTGAATCAAGACCTGGCAGCTTGCAAGATTGGGTTTAGATAACTAAACTATTTCTGAATATTCCCTTAACAGTTTCCAATTAATTTGGCAGCTCTCTGTTCACTCTTATGGCAACAATTACTTTATTACACACGTCCAGTACCTTTGAATAAAATGGTTATGTGCTGAGGACGTAATTGTTACTTGATGTGTTTCACAGTACAATGCCTTATCTTTTACCTTCTGTCTTTTATGTAATTTGGTTCTCATTCCCACATTAATTAAAAAAGTGTACAATGTCCTTTTAAAGCTGGAATCAGTAGGTCCAAATGGCAAATGAATGCTTTTACTGCGTCAGTGTTTAAAGTAATGTCATTTGTGGATTCCTGTTCTGGAAAATGAAAATGTTCTTCAACTATAAGATTTTCAGATATACTCAGAGTTGTCTCAACTCTTCACACATAAAAAAATATCAGCTTTAAAAGAAAAGCTACAGTGGTATTTACCACTGCCTTAAAGAAGTAGAGAAAAATTAATATTATATTAGCTTTATCCTAGGAACAAATATTGCACACAGAAACAATTATGATGCACATTCCAGAAGTAAAGATGTAAAGAATGGGTAACTTCATTTCAATATCTAACATCCAGCTCCATTTCTATAGCCCTAGGTTTCTCTGACACCTTCTGTCAGAGAAGTTGTGTGTGCAGATGTGTGCAGTTCTCAACTCAGTCCTCTTAATAGTGGTTCTTGGATTCTGTCACCTGCAAGGAAAGGATGAGAAGAATACTGAGGACCAGGTGAAGTATTTATGTGGAAACTCCTCCTCTCATACATTCAAGCATTCAAAGGACTTGCTCTAGCCTGCTGTCTCTTTAACCTCATTGGATTTGACTGGGATGTCTCAGGATGTATTGTAGTCCTGGAGTTTTGTAACTAATAAGTCAGTTAGTTATAATGAATGTATGTTATAGCTAAAGGTTTGGATTAAGGCCTCAGACAGGCCAGATTTAGGCCTCAGACAGGCCAGGCAGCTTTGTTAACTTAGCTCCAGCTCTGTTTGATATTAGCATATTGAACTAAAGAGGCAGAACACTGTAATGCATAGTAATGTTCGTGTTAGATAAAGCCTTGTAATAGAGAGAGGGAAGTTAAGCATGTTGAAGGACCTTTTAACCTTGTTAAAGTGACTAGATGTACCTTTTTCCATCGAACCTGGCAATTATGCTAAATGTATTGTTTGGGTGAATGAGAGAAAGAATGTTTGAGAAGAGATAAGTGTGAAGGTTATTGCCTGCCCAAATGGTCAGAGAAGGAACCGGGATCTCAGTCCAGCACCAAACAAGTAATCTATTAAGTTAAACACTTTGAAGACGGAGATTGGACCAAGGCAGATTGATGAACCCTGAAGTTAGTGGAAAGCACCCCTCGACAGGGAACTGATAATAACTTTCGCCAGAAAGACAGCACCCCCAAGGGTCATCAACATGGATATGAAATGACTGTGAGAACAACTTCTTCCTGATAAGAAGATTGATTGTGATGCTGAGTGACTGATTAAGACCTGATAAGGCAAAATGCAGAGACTTGCATGGAAGGAAAATCCTATAAGGGATGGGGTGTCTTGTATAGTTCTTTGAGTTCCTGTCCTGCCAAGTGGAGCATCAGTCCGGATTGACAAGGACCTGGCTCCTTCCTCATACCCGACCTATCTGGCCAAAAGGTTGGGCCGAGAAACAGACTAGTAACTATTCCATCAACAGGGCGTGTGTGTTTGTGTGTGTATAAATGCATAAGCTACTCTGTTATATGGTCAATAAATGCACCATGTTGCCTTATCTGCCTGAAAAAGATCCCATGAGCATCTTTTAAATATGCAGAATCCAGGTATTAAGAGATCAGGTCTTTAGCAGTTGCACAGATAGGACATTTTAGACTTCCATGTTTATGAGTAGTAATAGAAATGTAGCCGTGTTAGTCTGGTGTAGCTGAAGCAAAATGCAGGACTATGTAGCACTTTAAAGACTAACAAGATGGTTTATTAGAAGATGAGCTTTCGTGGGCCAGACCCACTTCCTCAGATCAAATAGTGGAAGAAAATAGTCACAACCTTATATACCAAAGGATACAATTAAAAAAAGTGAACACATATGAAAAGGACAAATCACATTTCAGAACAGAAGGCGGATGCAGGGGTTGGGGGAGGGGGGGGAGGAAGGAAGGTAAGTGTCTGTGAATTGATGCTATTAGAGGTGGGGAAAGTTAAATGTCTGTGAGCTAATGGTATTAGAGGTGATAATTGGGGAAGCTATCTTGGTAATGGGTAAGATAGTTTGGGTCTTTGTTCATTCCCTCCCGGAGAGTGTCGAATTTTAACATTAATGACAGTTCAGAGGATTCCCTTTCAAGTGCAGATGTAAAAGGTCTTTGTAGCAGAATGCAGGTGGTTAAGTCATTGAGAGAGTGTCCTTTCTGGTTGAAATGGCAAGAAACTGTTTTTTCTTTGTGATCTTGTCTGATATCTGTTTTGTGGGCATTAATCTTTTGGCGAAGTGTCTGAGACGTTTGCCCAATGTACATAGCAGACGGACACTTTCGGCACATGATAGCATAAATTATATTTCTGGATGCGCAGGAATATGTGTTCTTGATCTTATAACTCACTTGGTTAGGTCCAATAATGGTATCAGCAGAATGAATATGTGGACAAAGCTGGCAACGGGGTTTGTTGCAAGGGAAGGTACCAGGGTTGGTATTAGTGTGGTATGTCCTGTGGTTGTTGGTAAGAATCATCTTGAGGTTAGGTGGTTGTCTATAGGAGACTGTGGGTCTGTCTCCCAGAGCCTCTTGGAGTATGGTATCCTGTTCCAGTATAGGCTGTAGTGTATTGATAGTGTGTTGGACAGGTTTAAGTTGGGGGTTGTAGGTGATGACAAGTGGTGTCATCATCATCTCATGTTTATGAGAATATCGTTTTTAAAGAAGACCAAAGACTGAGTTGGTGCTTCTCAATGGGACACACTGCTCATGCTCTCAGTTATGTGGGAGCTGGTTCTAAGTAAGCATTGTGGGCCTCTAGCTTCACTCCAAGGATACAGGAAAGGAAGCAGTGTTAACGCTTCTTCTGAGCATTGACTGACATGCTTAAGTTTCTTTTGAGCAAAGACCTAGTGATATGAATAAGCTATACATATTTTATCAGAAACTAAATTGCTGGAGGCAAAACTGAAAAAAAATCCATCAAATTATAAGAAATATAAAAAAAATCCCTGATTGATTTTGTTCCATCTTATCTCTGATTGGTGAAATTCCTAAAATGCTTGTTTCCACCTTGAGATGTACCAAAGGCAAATATAAGGAATTTACAGACATATCAAAAGTAAAACCACTAGCCATGAAATTGGTACCTTGAGGCTCAAATCTTAAAGTCCAAGTTTAGTTTAATTTCTACTCACTCCTTACTAACCAAAGCTGCCACTGGTCAAATATTGAGAGGTGCTAAGCAGCCACAATTCTATTGAAGTCAATGGGAGTTTTGCTTAGGAAAGGACTGAGTGAAAACAAAGTACCAAGACTATTGTTTTTTCCATTAAGAAAATTCACATTGCCTTTCAACAACTATAGTCCTTTTGCTTTACTATGGAACTTTCTCTATTTGGTTATAGTATCTTGTAGTTAGATACCTGGATCCATTCAACGTACCAGGAATCATTTTGCTTCTCTCTCACTGAGACCTTGAATATAATAGTTCCAGAAGGCAAAGGCATCAATAATGTTACATGTGACAACCTGTTTTAGAAAAGTGAGTCTGTTCACTTATACACCACAGATTTGTTATTGTGGAAATCACAGGCAGTGAAGCCTAACACCATGCTTTCAATTAATACATCACAGCTGGTTGATAGCATTGTAAACAAGACAGCCAAGTGGACAGAGTAGCCCTTGGAGAACAATTCGGAAAGCATACGGTTAGAAATGGTGGGGTTGAAAGGCACAGACTGTCACAGTGACCGTATTCAATATGCTGACAGTTTGAAAACTGTTGCTGAAAGAGTGATGGATTAACTATTTTGTTACTAACCTGCAATTGCTACTTTGGACACAGTGACCTGAAGATTGAGCTTCATAAAAACAACTTAGCTTCATCTTCCAGATACATCTGTATAACTGTCCTGAATTCTAATGGGAAGTCCACATGTGGAAAGAGGGGTTATATCTTCCAGAAGCATGCAATAAATTGCTGTCTGCAGTAAAGGTCACATCAAATATTATAGTTCTATAATGCCTTTCATTCTGCAGGCACTCATTTTTCTTTACAAACGATGGGCCTAATTCTGATCTCACATGCTCTGTTCCCACTAGAGGCATTATCCAGAATAAATCTTTAGGTACTCATCATCCAACACTGGACCCCAATTTTCAAAAGGCAATTAATTAAGGGCCAGAAACCTAGGTGCTGGGCTCTTTTTAAAAATGTGGCCACCTGCTTTGATACCCAAATGGGAGCTGAAGTTTTTAGAAACTCTGATCTATATGCACTTCAAACTAGTCTATGTGGATATACAACAGGGGTGAGCAATAAAACGGTGGTATGCTAATATCTTTAGGGCTGACCTAGAACAATGTTTCCTCAACTCCCGTCCCCTTTTACCCCTTCTCTACTTACGCTACATCGATGACATCTTTATGATCTTTATGATCTGGACGCATGGCCAAGAAACACTGAAGACATTCCACAGAGATGTTATCAACCTACACCCCACCATCAATCTAAGCTTGGACCATTCTACATGAGAGATCCATTTCCTGGACACCACAGTACAAATCAGCAATGGAAAATTAGACACCACTCTCTACAGAAAACCCACTGACTCATACAGTTACCTACATGCTTCCAGCTCCCATCCAGAACACACCATATGATCCATCATCTATAGCCAAGCCCTTCGATACAAACGCATCTGCTCTAATCCCACTGACAGAGACCAGAAACTTCAGGATCTCTTCTAAGCATTTATAAACCTCAATTACCCACCCGGAGAAATAAAAAAGCAAATTGAAAGAGCCAGACGAATACCTAGAAACCAACTACTTCAAGACAGATCCAAGAAAGCCAACAATAGAACACCACTTGTAATCACCTACAGCCCCCAACTTAAACCTGTCCAACACATTATCAATAAACTACAGCCTGTACTGGAACAGGATACTAAACTCCGAGAAGCTCCAGGAGACAAACCCATAGTCTCCTATAGACAACCACCTAACCTCAAAATGATTCTTACCAACAACCACGGGACATACCACACTAATACCAACCCTGGTACCTTCCCTTGCAACAAACCCCGTTGCCAGCTTTGTCCACATATTCACTCTGCTGATGCCATCACTGGACCTAACCAAGTGAGTTATAAGATCAAGAACACATATTCCTGCGTGTGGAGGGCCCCTCCCGCCTGGGTCCCCGACACCCTTGTGATACAGTCTATCCCTGGTCCTTTAAGCCAGCCCGAAGGCCCTCTGGCCTGAGTCCCCAAAACAGTTTATAGCTGGCCCTTTAAGCAGGGCTAAGGCCCCCTGGCCTGAGTCCACAAAACAGTTTATACCTGGCCCTTTAAGCAAGGCCGCGTCCACACAGTTTACAGCTGGCCCTTTAAGCAGGGCTGAGGCCCCCTGGCCTGCATCCACACAGTTTACAGCTGGCCCTTTAAGCACGGCTAAGGCCCCCTGGCCTGAGTCCACAAAACGTTTATACCTGGCCCTTTAAGCAAGGCCGAGTCCACACAGTTTACAGCTGGCCCTTTAAGCAGGGCTAAGGCCCCCTGGCCTGAGTCCACAAAACAGTTTACAACTGGCCCTTTAAGCAAGGCCGAGCCCACAAAGCAGTCTATCGTTGTAGCGGGGACGCACCCCAGGTAGGGGGACCCAGGCCCCCCCTACTCCACCGGGTCCCAGCCCAGGGCCCTGTGAGCGACCAGGTACCCGGTCACTCCCTTGGCGGGGCCATCCAGCCGAAACGCACCGAGGTTCTCGGGCCGGGAGAGGCGGCTCCCGTTCCTGCCCTGGGCCACTTCCTACCTGGATCCCCGGGCTTCCTTCCCCTGGCCTTGCCCAGCTGGCTGCGATCTCCAGGCTGGCGTCCCCTCGGCAAGCGATCTCTGGGTTGCACCAACTCGCTTCCGCCTTCCTTCCGGCCTCTCCCGGAGTCCCTGGTAACCGCTGAGGGAGAGCTCCCTTCTCCAGTCCTCCTCCTTCAGCTGTACTCCCAGACTGAGTCCTGGCCCAGGCTTTTATAGCCCTGCTGCAGCCCGGGCATGCTCAGTAGGGCTGTGGGGGAGGGGCCTCTGCAGCCAGGTAACCCTGGCTGAGCCCTGTAGGTTCAGTGCGCGGCTGCCTCGCCCCGTCACACTGCGCATCCAGAAATATAATTTATGCTATCATGTGCCGAAAGTGTCCATCTGCTATGTACATTGGACAAACGTCTCAGACACTTCGCCAAAGGATCAATGCCCACAAAACAGATATTAGACAGGATCACAAAGAAAAAACAGTTTCTTGCCATTTCAACAAGCAAGGACATTGTCTCAACGACTTGATTATCTGCATCCTGCTTCAAAGGCCTTTTAAGACTATACTTGAAAGAGAATCCTCTGAACTGTCATTCATGCTTAAATTTGACAATTTACACTTAAGTTTGAATAAAGACTCTAATTATCTTACCCATTACAAAGATAGCTTCCCCAATTATCACCTCTAATATCATTAGCTCACAGACATTTACCTTACCCCCCCCCCCCCGCCCCATCCTCCTTCTGTTCTGAAATTTTATTTGTCCTTTTCATATGTGTTCATTTTTTTAATTGTATCCTTTTGGTATAGATGGTTGTGACAATTTTCTTCCACTATTTGATCTGAGGAAGTGGGTCTGGCCCACGAAAGCTCATCATCAATAATCAATCTTGTTAGTTTTTAAAGTGCTACGTAGTCCTGTTTTGTGTTTCAGCTACACCAGACTAACACAGCTACATTTCTATCCTTGGTCTTGAGAAACGTTCTGAAGTTACGTTCCAAAGAGCTTATCTTTTGATCCTCATTATATAAGTGAAATGACAAGTTTCTCTTAATTATGTGTTAACTAATTATTTTACATAAAGCACGACTATACAATAAATGAGCTAAAACCACTTTACTAGCAACAGCACAACTATAATTTCTACTAATGAGCAAAAGCAGCTTTCAACAAAAACCTCACACATTAGGAAACTTGCAGAAATGCAAGGTTAGCTTGTCCATAATCCAACAGATTACTGCTTCTATTCCCACGAATCTGTGATTTTACTGCATCTATCCCCATTAGTTATGCTGCAGCTGCTACTTCTCTATCTGTCTATGCCAAGGTTGAATTCTCCTGACTCTATAGTTTTCTTTCCAATTTATGGTAGCCGAGCATACAAAATGGCTGCAGATTATGCTAAATCCAAATACATGATGATCATGGATAATGACAAGTCCAGGCCTCTCACAATTATGCTCTTTTTTTTAAGATAATGCATTAGATTTATTTGATTTTCAACATTTTCAGTGTGATGTCTCTAACTTGCTAAATGAGTAGTCATAATTATTCCTATACCTTCTAGGTAGGATTGCTTGCTAAAAGGATTGTCTGGCTGTTTCAGTACTGGCTGTGTGCTATGCATGACATGCTTATTGAAGTTTATTGACAAAAGCTATGCTCAGTTTTAGACAGGTAAGAGTTTTGCCTCTGCCGCTAATTTGAATTGTGATTTAAATGAAGTCACTTACATCCTGTGCCTTCCCTTCCTTTATCTGAAAAATGGGGATTGTAACAGTATTATGAGACGGTAGCAGTTGGATCCATTCTCCCATTCCTCAGGCCTCAGAGATGCACATGTTGGCAGTCAGAAGCCACACTCACCCTTCTGTGCTGGGAGTGGGGACCCCCCGCCTCGCAGATGGGACCAGGGCACTGGGGGCAGGGAGTACAGGCAGGTAAGCATGAGTTTTGATGGAACCCAGCCCTGGGTCAGGAAAATTCTTGGTGCTGGGGCTCTATGAGCCAGTATAACTCCGCGCCTAGGGTTGAGTTCTATGATGTGAACACCTCTGTTCTAGGGAACAAACTAAGACCATGAGCTGCACTTTAGAAGGCTATAGCCAGTAATGACTTCTGTTCCTACATTTTATCAACACATTCTTGTAACTATAGTTAGGAGGACCACCATAGATCCCAAGACAGCCCCCCTAAAGACCACAAATCAGATAAGAAGCGAAGGTTCCTGGCCAGGTTTACTGTTAAGCGAAGTACAATAATAGTTGTCAGGAAACTCTACTGAACCACTACACACATGTACTTGCAACAATAGCCTCAGCTCAACCAATGAAAAACTCCCACTGCCTTCTGGCTGGACAAAGACTGCGCCTTCCGTCCCTCTCCCCCCGCCCCAAAAGCACCTCTTTCTATGCAGGTACAAACAAATTACACATCACTGCTGACATGTCAGGTTACCACCCTCTGACACTACTTAGATGTCACCCATTGCCCTGTACCTCATGGTTTGATTAGATCATCTCTATCCATCATGCTCACAGCTTAGTTTTGCTTTATATTAGCCAAGTTTTGTTCATTGTTAGCTAGGCCTCAGGCCTCTAACCAGGCCTGTGCTATATTGGCTTTTGTTTTAGGCCTTCATCTTACTACAGTAACTAAGTCACATAATATGTGGTCAAAGTTCCAGAGAATTCCATACAATATAGTACTGTATAAATAGGGACTTAACAAGGCAGCAGATCAAAACCACATAGAGGAATAATTTCACATGTCCCTGACCAGGAAGAATAGAAATGGAATGTACAAGTGTGATAAAACAACAGCACTTTAAGAGTTTAAGTGAGGTTAGATTTGCTGTTGTGATTACTGCTGACATGTAAACTCAGTGCTGTAAGCAGAAAAATGCACCTTTGGGCAAAGCATGCAGTTATTCACAGGATAAGAAGAAAGAACTGGGACAGTTTGTGGAAAATACAAACCAAATTGATAATTATTTCATGCTGAATGCTCTTCCTTTAGTTTTGTAAACTGAAGCTTTACTTAGGCGTTTCTTATCATAGAAGTGATTAGTATTTAAACCAGGGATCCATAAAATCTAAAACTGTGCAGATCAATTTGTAAGCTAATTGTTTTTCTCAATGATTCTGTGGTAGCTACATAAGTGCTGTTGCTGTTATTATAAATAGGCAGAACACATACCTTTGACCACCTGATTTGCACTATACCTATAAATACATCTTCACCTTGAATACTTCGAGTTTCTACAACTCTGAACAGTTTCAAACTACTATAAAAAAGCAAAAATGAATGCTTCCTGTCCCCAAATTCTGGATTTCTAACCCAAAATTACAGTGGTTAGGGACCAAAAGATTCTGAATTTTTTCAAGAAACATACTTAAAATTTTTGGCCAATAATAAAGAATAATGAACTTTTAATGCCCCCAATCCCCAAAATGCTTCTGTACTCACCTTTCTGAAAAGCAAAGAGGTTCTTTAAAATACATAATGTGGTAGTGTCATTGGAATGCATCACTAGCTTTATAGCACATAGTAATACCCCGGTATTTTGCCTATGATGTAGCAGTTGCCCTGAGGATGGAAGGCCCACAAAGGTACGGGACTGTGAAACATATGGCAGGAATGGCCAAAAATGTGGCTCACAAGCAACATGCAGCTCTTTTACCAGTAAAGTGCAGCTTCTGGTGCCTGTTATCTTCTTCCCATTCTCCTCTTAACAGATTGGGGGGCAGGAGGGAGTCCAGCACTCTGCTTTCAAGTAGAGTGGTGGGGTAGGAGCTTCTACCCAGTGGGGATAGGGACCTCAGAACTCCTACCCCACAGGACACAGCTTGAGGCTTCAGCAAGAAAAGGGCTGAAGCCCCGAATCCCAATAGATGAGCCCCAGCACTTGAACTTCTGAAGATTGGTGTATGCAACTCAAGAGGTAAGCAAGTTTCTCCACCCTTAACAGATGGTCGTGACTGATGGTGGGTCTCTGTGCTTTTGCTGAAATATGGATCAAGACCTTGGGCAGCTTATTAGTGTAGTTAGAAATATATTACACATCTCTAGTGCTGTTGTACAGTGATTTCAAGACAGGATGAGAGAGAGCAATATAATCAAACTGCAGGGGGAGCATGGGCAAGCAGAATGCAATTAACTGCAGTAAATGAACATTTAGCAGAGATGCTGCGGCTAATCCTACACTTGGGAAATTTAAGAATTGGGTTGTAAAATCAAACCAATTTTTCAGAGTAATTTCTTTCTTTGCAATGTCATAAATACAAAGGGGAAGTTGTGGGGGGGGGAGGTTCAAACCAAATTGCATTTTTATATTTGCATTCTCAATATTGTCTCACAGGTTCCCTCGGGCATGCCACAGTTGTATTATAATGCTGTATGACAGAGCATGATAGACAGGACACAGAAGTGAGGGGCTTGGTTTAGATGCATATTATTCAGATGCACATTAGAAGTTAATAAAAAAGATCAAGTTGGACTGATAATACATTTTCTCATAAGATCTCCAGTATGTACTGGACAAGAAGCAATGGATTTAAATTGTAGCAAGGGTGGATATTAGGAAAAACTTCCTGTCAGGGTGTTGAAACACTGGAATAAATTGCCTGGTTATGTTGAGGCATCTCTGTCATTGGAGATATTTAAAAGCAGGTTAGACAAACACCTGTTACGGATGGTCCAGATAATACTTAGTTCTGCCATGGGCACAGGGGACTGGATTAAATGACCTCTCAAGATCCCTTCCATATCTATGAGTCTGTGTCCCAGATTTGGATGGATTAGAAATTTTTCAGTGAATGCATTTCATGTATTAAGTGCTAAGAAATGCGAATTAAATTAATTTGACTTTCAGGTCCAGATCAAGTTATCCACAGAGGATATGATCAGGGTTTATGGAATCAAGATCAATTTATATCATTATCTTCTATTCTTGGAGGCATGTATATAGTTCCTGTTCAATTTCAATAGAAACTGTCCTGTTTTTCAGAAGGTGAAAATGTTATTTCAGTAATCTGTCTAAACAAAAAGGTAAGAATATGAAACAAAATATTTTGAACTTCAGTTATTCGAAGTTATCAGTTTATTAGGGGATGAAAAAAATTTCTCTCTTTGGAAATATTTATTAGGCCAGGTTTTGAGGTTAACACTCCTGGGAAATTTGTAAAATGGTTCAGTTTCTATGAGCACTTAAGACTACTTTCATTTGAACTAAGTATTTGCTAAATAGTATGGAAGTGTTAGTGTCCACTTGGGAGCAAGCTAAGATTGTCTAATTACTCGAGTTAGTAACCTGTGCCAGATTTGGGTCCTTGGAGATAAAAGTGAGTGAAAGTCACACAATGAGTTTTTTTAAAGAAATTATTTAAATTGTGAGCAAATATTTTAGGTCTCTGTTGGCAAGCTAAATTTGAGCTTCCCAATTAAAAATCTTATTGGTAATCCCATCTACAATGTATGTTTTTAGTTTGCATTTGTTAAAAAAATGCCTCTAATTGGAAACTTATGCAAATGATTTGCTCTTTGATTTTAAAACAGATTTTGCTATTTTTGATGGGTAATTAACACTAACAGTTTGATACATTTGTAAAATATAATGTGTTAAACTTTTTAACCCAACAGTTGTCCTTTTGTGCTGAGAGTAAATGTTAAATATAAACAAACATGAAGCTTCCTTTCATCTGAAAATAGAACATTGTTGCTTTTCAAAAGGATCAAGCGTAACTCAATTGCTGATATCATCCAATTCATTTGCAAGAAACATTGAATAACAGAACTAACACAAACCTTATGATATCATTTACCTCACTCCCCATTTTTCAAGATCTAAATAAACATTCACCAAGGGCCAGATGTTGCTTCTGTTACTCAGGCAGGAAAGCCCCACTGAATTTCATCAGAAGAACTGACAAAAATCAAAGCAGGATTTAGCCTTAAATACACACAGGTAACCTTTGGAGGTTGACCATCAGGATGTGTCTATCTTTTAGTTGCTGGGCATGGTTGCAACCTGATTTTTGACCAATAAACATCAACCTCTCTGTTGCACCTTCTGCTTCCATCCCACATGCCTACTCCACCCTACATAAGGAATGTCTACACTGTGATCAGAGGTGTTAGTGCAGCACACAAAGACATATCCAAGCTAGCTTTAATCTGAATAGCTTCGGTCTAGTATCGCTGCAGGTAATTACCCAGGGTTCTGGGTAGTCTTTTGACCACCTTGTACAATCCTGTCCAGGATGCTGAGTATAAACTCAAAAGGTTAGTATGTGCTGCTGCCCGAGTGGCTTCACTTGCAGTATTTGACCTAACTAGCTCAAACAACAAGGCTGTGTCTACACTGGGCCACTTACTCTGGAAAATCAGCCGCTTTTCCGGAATAAGCTGCAAGCTGTCTACACTGGCCCTTGAATTTCCGGAAAAGCAACGATGCTCTACTGTACAAAATCAGCCGCTATTCCGGAAAAACTATTCTGCTCCTGCTCGGGCATAAGTCCTTATTCCGGAACACTGTTCCGGAAAAAGGCCAGTGTAGACAGCCCAGTAGTCTTTTCCGGAAAAAAGCCCCGATCGCGAAAATGACGCTCAGGGCTCTTTTCCGGAAAAGCTCGTCTACATTGGCCACAGACGCTTTTCCGGAAAAAGGGCTTTTCCAGAAAAACAGCCTGCCAATGTAGACGCTCCTTTTCCAGAAAAAACTTAAAACAGAATACTATTCCGTTTTAAGCAGTTCCGGAAATTCATGCCAGTGTAGACACAGCCCAATGGAATGGGCATATGGAAAAGAAGGAGGAGGTGCAACCGAGAGGTAGGTGCTTATTGGTTAAGAATCAGGTTTGAAATACTTAACCCATGTTTTTGCTGCAGGATACTAAAGAACACTTGTGGACTTCATCAGGTTAAAAAATAGAAGCAGCAAGTGCTTTTCAACAGTTCTATGGCAAGATCTTCTGTTGCTGTCAATCTTGTCTTCAGTATGATTTGAACGACTAATGAATGTCTTATTATCTCTGAGCATGAAGCTATAAATAAGAAAGAAAGATTTTTTTCTCCATCTCATGCAGATATGCAGATTGATTTTAATTTTAATACAATTGCAAGATGCTTTTGTATGAATTTATCACAAAAATATAGGTGGGAAGGGAAAAGAGGTTTTCTAAATCCACATAAGGCATTGGTATGAAATACATTTTTTCCACTGAATTTTCAGCAGGCCTGGTTCAAAAAAAAAAAAAAAAAAACCCACACATAGTCTCACTGAATCACCAGCAGGCATTCCAGAGCTTCTTGGATCAGATCCAGCAGGTAAATAAGCATTAGTTAGCTACAATTCTTAAGCTGCTAATTTAAGAACTAAAGCCTGAGTCCAGAAACTGACTCCACACAGGTAGATCTCTGTTCTCCCATTGAGTCACACTCAAGAAAATAGGGTTCCATGCACGCTGAGGAGTTGACATATATGAGACCAGTTGAGGGATCAAGGTCTAGTTCTCTCTTTCTCTCTTTCTTTCATGTATTATTTATGCTTGCTTAAAGCATAAACAAGCATCAAGTTAGAAAATATAAATTTGAGTTTCTTTTCAATTAGCTGAAATTTTATAGATGCATTGTAGATGGACACTGTCTTTGCAACACTCTTGCAGTCATGCTAATTTCAAAGGAGTGCACAAACTGTAAGACATCTCAGAATTTAACACAGAGGAATCCCATGGATATAACTGGGGGGAAATTTAGGCTCTTAATGCTCTCTGGTTTCTTGAAGGGCAAAGGGAGAATGATTGTGTTATATTCTGTGCACTTCTTTTCTATATAAGATCTTATACAATTCTCATGGCTGTGGTATTCAAGAGCCTTCCAGGAGTACATTGTGTAATGTGACTAACATCTGTCACAGATGGTTTGTTCTTTCTTCTAACCTCTCTCTGGTCATGAAATGGAAGAAAGAGAGGAGGAAATTATGTGTTCAGTGTAGCACTTTGTTTTGGTAGGGTTTTTAGCTTTATTTTGATGTCCACACTGCTGTGTGTGTTTATACCGGTAAAGGCAATGTCCCGGAAATGTGTCTTGCACTTGGAGTGGAAAGTGATGAAGGTTTGTGATGGTCCTTAGTTCTTGGGGGAGTTGATTCTACAGTCTTATACCTGTCTCTGCACAGATGAACTTCACCCTTATGGCATATCTCTACGGTATATATATATATATATATATATACAAAATATGTGACAGCTTATGCATGGAATGTAGTTAACATTGCATTAATATGGGAAAATGGCAATATATATTAGATTTACAGTTGCGTCTTTGGATAAATATATTATGAATACAAAACTGTCATCACCCCACCTTTCTAATTACATTTTTAGCTGCTCATGTAGAGTACAATTGTATTAACAGATGGCTTGTGAGCAATGCAATTTGTTCAGGTGGTTGTATTTGAATCTCTCAGGTTAAAATCTTTGTTTCATCTTGAGAGTTTCTCACAATATTTCAGCTGATGTGATGCCTATCAGATTTGTTCTGTGAGACTTTTGGAATACTAGCTGCCCTTCTGGACATGAACTAAAAACATTGATATAATTCATTGTTAACCTTGAAACTCTTGTGTGGGATTATGGACAATCTTTCCCACTCAAGCAGAGATGGCAAATATCAGCCACTTTCATGACATTCTCATCTGCTCTATAAAGCCAACAAAAGATTTTCTGCTTATTATCCTTTAATGAGGAAGAGACTTGAAGGTCTGAAAACGGGGATGGGTGGGCCAGGATTCCATATCCTCACCCACTGGCCTTACAGAGATTTCCAAACCATTTACAAGTACATTGTGCCCACCATGTCCAGTAAAGTTCCCACTGTGGACAATTCACAGTTCTAAGTGACATCTCTACAGTGTAAGTACCCGTCTGAAATATAAATATAAAACATTCACCTATATCAGTGTCATCTGAAATACAATTCAAGCATCTCAGCTGCTTCCTGAAAATTCTATTTCCAGTTTCCCTACAACCAAGGGCACAGATTAGTATCAGAACATCTAGTTTATATTTTTCTCATTATGTTTTTTTTTCATCACTCAGATTCCCTTTGTTGTGGGATGTAAACGTTACTGCTTTTGGATATATTGCCACTAATGTTCGTGAAGGAACTGAACAGAATTTAAATCACTTTGGGAAAGGATGATTGTGGTTATATTTTTAGCTTCTCCTAAGTTGGAAGGGTGTATAGAACCACTATCCCAGAAGGAGCCACATAAGGCACTCAGAAGGAAAGAGACGCTAAATTGAATGCTGAGGTTGCCCCTGTTGGTTGAGGTACTCCTCGCTGTTGTGAGGAGTAAGAGAAGTCAACAGGAGAGTTTCTCCTATCGACCTCCCGCTGTGGGGCCATCCCTGAAAACTGATGCAAAATATGTTGATGCTAGCTCCCGCAATTCATGTAGTGGGATTTGTTTATCTTGCATCGATTTTCACTGCCAGCATAGATCTGGCCGGTGTGTAAATAGCTCTTCTCTTGTCCTATCTTTAGATTCATTGATTCCAAGGGCAGAAGAGACCACTGTGATCACCTAGTCTGATTTCCTGTAGAACACAGACCATAGAACTTACCCAAAATAATTCCTTTTTTCTACAGCATATCTTTTAGAAAAACATTCACCTTGATTTAAAATCCACCACAACACTTGATAAATTGCTCCCGTGGTTAAAAATTTACATTTTCTTTCCTATCTGAACTTGTGTAGTTTCAACTTCCAGCCATTGGATCTTTAAACTTTTGAGGGCTGCATTGAAGAATTGGTTATTAAATATGTTTCCACATCTTGGTACTTACACAATGAACAGGTCACCCTTTAATCTTCTATTTCTTAAAATAAATAGAGTTGCTGAAATCTCTCTCTCTTTCTCTCTCTAAGGCATGTATTTCAAACCTGTAATCATCTCATGGCCTCTCTCAGACCCTTTCCGATTTTTCAACATCCTTCTTAAATCATGGGCACCAGAACTGGATACAGTATTATAGCATCAGTGACACGAATGCTGAATGCAGAGGTAAAATATTATTTCTACTCTAATTTGAGATCCCTTGTTTATGCATCCAAGAACCTCATTAGCCCTTTGGCCACAGCATTACCCTGGGAACTCATGTTCTCCTGATTATGCACCTGGACCACAAGTCATTTTTCTGAGTCACTGCTTCTTAGAAGAGAGCCCCCCATACTGTAAGCATAGCTTACATTATGCATTCCTAAAGGTATACTTTTATATTTGGCCATATGAAACACGTCTTTTGCTTTCACCAAGCTTACCATGAGATTTTCTTACCAAGACTGTAGTCTCTTTGGGGCCTGGACCATTTGTTTTTGTTTTGTGCATGTACAGATATGATGAGAAAGGGCCAGCTAATTCCATTATAGGCTGCACCTGAACAGAAGACAGTGCTGATAAAGTCTAATTGATGCTGAAAACCACTTAGACAAAGAATAGCTGATCTGATATAAAACTGGGAAGAGATGAGTATAATGGGGCTGCTGGATGTCCCTCCCTGTAGAGGAGGGCAATTGACAAGCGATAAGGAGGGGATCTGCAGGAAAGAAAGCCTTGGAGTCCTGCCTGGGAATACAAACTTTAGCAAGAACCCAAGATGGGGGGAAATAGCTACAGGCTGCAAATGAGGCTTCAGTGATATCCCAGGCGGGGGCAAGAACTTGATATAGAGTGAGGAAGAATCCCCAAGAAACAGTAAAAGGTTTGAGATTGCACAGACCATGGTTGCTGGTCACAAGGTCACTGGGCTGGAAGCTGGAGTAGGGGGACATGTCCAGTTTCCTGTACTAGCATTGGGGGAGTGGCCCAGTTGGGAAAGTGGATTGGAAGATTGCCTGAGAGAGTTCAGACAGCAGGATGTGTCAATACCTGTGACAGGTAGGAAGCCTGAGCCCAAGGTCTATCATACCATCTCCAGCAGGAAGGCTTTATTGGAGCTGGCTGAGTAATCTCAAGCTTATGGGGAACATCTGCTGACTCCATTAACCCTGGGCTATATAAAACTGACAAGAAGGAAGTAGAGGGGGAAAGAAAGGAACAAGCTAGGTAGTGCTCCCTGCTGGCTGCAGGAGCTAGTGGTCCCTGCGGCTACAGCTCTGAACTTTGTAAATAGAAGGTGGTGGGAAACAATACTATTAATAAAAAAGAGCACACGTGATTGCACCAAAGAAGAGACCTCTAGCTGGTTTGTAGGTCCAGAAGTGGCCAGAAGTCAAGGGGCCTGCGTCTGCCGTGTTACAATACCCCTTACAAGAAAAAATGACAGCAGTCTAGCTGGAGGGTCAAGAACGAGAGGCAAAGGAGGAATAAAATGAGTCCAGAGAGAGACCATGAGGTGAGCAACTGAAGGTGCATGTGGGGACCAATTGAGAGCCAATCTCTAGAGGAGGGACAAGGAGGCACCCCAGTAGTGAGTGTACCCTATGACAACTTTACCACAATGGTGGTTTAATTCATTACTCTGATTCCTAGGCACTACTAGAACACCATCTGTTATAGATTAATTTTGAAAGCCTTTATTAATTATCTAAAGAAGAAGGGTTGGTTTGTTTTTTTTGTTTTTGTTTTTGCTCAAGTATCCTGTGCAAAAGACTTTACCAATGTGTTGTGAATGAAGCTGGTAGAATGAGTGTTCTAAGGTAACCCGAATATTTACAGTTAAACTCAAATCATCCCTAGTGAAACCTGATAAATAGTATCATTCTCAAAGAGAAGGGCTGTCTGCTCATAAATTTTCACTGATGGTTTTGCAGAGTAGCGAACTGTACAACTTTGAATTTATTTAAGCACAGTACAATTGGGCAAGGTTATATTTAGCACAGTGGAAAATGTAGTGAAGTTGGTGAGGAATCATTTTGACACAAATAGAAGTAGGAATCACGGCTACAGATGGTGGCAGTTGTAAACACAGCAGAGACCATAAATTACACTCCAAATAAAGAGGCTTTGTAGAACACATCTAGACAACTATAAAAGCTGAGATGTAAAGCCCTGAATAGTGGGCTTAATTACAGATCCTGGAGTGCTCCCTGTATGACCTCTGCTAACCTCATTTTGAGTCTGATACCCTTTTTTATCTCTGCAATGTTTCATGCAAGGCTGCCCAAGTAGGCTTTCAGCATTCAGCTGATTAAGTAAATCATAGTGTACAGAGTGCTGCAGCTGGTTTCTGCAGCCACCTGACCTACTTAAGACTTATCAATTTATAAAGAAGAGGGAGAAATGAGTACAAGATGGTAAAAAGAGGTGTTCAGCAGCACCAAATTCTAATTCCCCGGTGACAGCAAGTTTCCTTTTTATATGCAGCTTTTTAAAAAGATGTGAGTTAGAATAAAAGAAACTTGAAAAAAGAGACAATTCAGAGTGGCAATGTAGAAACATTAAGCTCAAACACTGGGAGCAAAGCACCAGTTTAGCAAAGCATTAAAGCATATGCCTAAGTCCATCGCTGTTCAGTAACATTATGTACCTACCTACTTTGCTGAATAGAAGCTGGGCTGCTGAATTAAGGCTTTTATCAAGATACCATAAGGTTATGTCTACACTGCCCAGTCTTGCACAAGAACATATGTAAATGAGGTGTGGCAATGAATATTGCCACACCTCATTTGCATACTTAATGAGCCACCATTTTGCACAAGGGCCTTTTGTGCAGCAAGGAACAGTCTACACTGCTCCTTTTTGCGTAAAAAATCACTCTTGCACAAGAGACGTTCTGCTGCTTATTTTCATTTGCATGTGTTCTTGAGCAAGACTGGGCAGTGAAGATGTAGCCTAATAGTGTTTTTAATCCCAGTGCTGCTTCTTTCACATGCAAAGAAGCACAGAGAAATGCATTAGTTTTGCCTTAAGGAAACAAGAAAACAACGTAAGAGTTTTGTGCACTTCCAGCACCAAAGGAAATTGATTTTATTTCATACCAGTCACTTTCAAAAATCTTCAGGAGAAAACTACAGAGCTTGTGGAAAGAGCCACAGTGATAGTCCTATTCCCAGAAAGGATGAGGCAAACATTTTACCTGTGTATTATCTAAATCCAAAGCTCTCTGTTAGGTGGTATAAATAAACCAAGGGAAATGCAACACATTCATCTTTGTGGTTGATACATATTACACAAAATCAAGTGCTTTTACTTCAAGTCTTCCATGTCTTAGTCTCCAATAATCTCACCAGAATGCTTTTACTCAGTCTCTGCTTTATTTGGTCTCAAGCACATACAAACACAATAGGCTATAGAGCACCTCCAAACAATAGTTACCTATTGTCTGGAGGGGTCTCAAGTGGTCAAACAAGGTTCAAATGACCAGCTAGCTACCTGTTGCCTCAGATTCTGTCTGGATCAGGTGCAGAGCTTTAAGATTAGCTTAATCCCTTGTTTGTTCCCCAGGTAAGTTAGACTCTCCTTTGCAGCTTCCATTCATGATAGATTCCAAAATTGCTCACTCGTTGTCTACCCATTTTATGTTAGTAACTGCTATAATTATATCAAGAATGCATCAAGCAAACAAAAACCAATGTGCAAGCACTTTTAAGCCATTGATTATACAGATGTGCTTTTAAAGAGTCTGGAGTCCTATGGACCCTGACACTGTTCCCCCCACTACCCACCAAAGTCAAACAGACAGACTTCCTGTTTTTCACAGATGCTTACCCCCAAAATTTCAGGGAGCACACAGTCAGGCCCTTTCCTCCCTTAAGTGGCACCTGTAATGTCTTTGCACCAGCCTTAATTATGCTAAGGCTGGTGTAAAGGCCTTAAAGGCGCTACCATTGGCAATAAATAAACAGTATTCTATTTGAATTGTTGGCAATGCTGGTTTGATTACTAAAAATGCCCCTCATCACACACAAATCCCATTTCCATTATTTTGTCATCTTTGATAAGCTGTTTGGGATTTTTTTTAGTCTGGTTGTGAACAAAACTTTCTAGAAGTAAAACCACGTAATGCTGAAGATATGCAACAGCAGAGCCATGAACATCCCTGTTCATTCCAATCAATGCTCAGACCTAATTATGATAATGTAAATATGAACTTCGTAAGCATTGTCTAATAACTGTTTTGAGGGATATTCCAAAAGCCACAAAAGAGCAGTTAAACTCCCAACATTCATTAATGGAAGTTAAATGTCTTTGTGTGTCTGGAAATCAGCCCATATCAGACACATCCAGCTAATCTGTCTATCCTCTCAGGATGGATATTTCACTCCATTGAAAGTATCTTCTCCATTAATAAAAAATTGTTTAGTAGTGCTAGTGGTTTTCTACCATAGTGTTCCCTTCGTGTTACCACTTTCCTCCACTATTCCATCCTGAACAACCGTCTCTTGGGACATCTTCTCATCTTTAGTTATTCAATCTTATTTAGGGTGACCACAGACTTTGAAAAATAGGAATGTGGATGTGGGATGGCTCTGAGGAAGGGAATGTGTTGTATATGCTTGTGAAGTACCATTTATAGTAGGTTGCTTTATAAATATTCTGAATTAATAATAATGATAAACAACAGGTAAGGCTAATGCCTAAATTCACTAAAGTCACGGGGTTCATATTTCAACAGGCAGTTTCCTGCCAAGTATCACACATTTCATGTATTTCTTCATTTGTCCATCGCTCTCCTGCAACCTTTCAGAAATTTCATGTATTTGTGTTTCAGGGATTCCAGAATAAATCCCCCTTCACTCACTATATACCACAGTGACACCTGCTACCACTTGTCCTTTGATGCATCTCACTATTGCACAGAGGGGAAAGCAGAGAAAGCAAATGGCAGGACTAAAGTAGAACTATCCGATTACTCACCTACAAGTGAGAGGAAAACAAGAAGGACTGTGGGATGGGATGTGGAGAGATAGCTGTCTGTGTATGGAGAGTAGTCAATGGAGAAAAGAGACAAATCAAGTGGGGGAAAGAATGAAACGGGTTTTGGGAGGTCAATTGGTTGAAGCCATTTCAAACTGGAGAGGAACAATGGGGAAGAGACTCATTACTGAGTGTAGGGGACGTGAGAAATTGTATGAAAAAAGAAAGGACAGGCCGAGCTGTCATCTCACTCTCAGGCTACATCTACACTTCAGGCTTCTTGTGCAAGAACTTTTTGTGGAAGTGATCTGCAAAAAGTTTTCGCGCAAGAGTGCATCCACACTGTCATGTGCTTTTGCACAAGAGAGCGTCCACACTGCCGTGGACACTCTTGCTCAAGAAAGCTCTGATGGCCATTCACAGAATGGCCGTCAGAGGACCTGTACTTTTTCCGATAGGGGTTTTTTGCACAAGAAACCTCTGTTGTCCATCCACACATGCCTTTTTGTGCAAGAACTCTTGCGTAAAAAGGCTTATTCCTTGTAGAAAGAGGAATAACTCTTGTGCAAAAAGCCCTGTCTTCTGATGATCTACTGTACTTTTTCTTGTGCAAAAACGCACTTATAGAGTGGACTCTCCATGAGTTTTTGAACAAAAGCTCTGCAGTGTAGACATAGCCTTAAAGATATTCCATTCAGAACAGGGTTGAAACATATATCAGTGGGTTAAGTGGGAAGACAAAATGCGTAATGCTGCAGTCCAGGGCTAAACCTCTTTTATGGGTAAGGTGAGAAATTCAGTATTCAGAGCTATCAGCTGAGCAACTTTTTGGAGTGTCATCCTCAGTTGGTGCAACTCTTTTGAATGCTAGGGAACTATGCTGATTGCCATCATACAACTATCTGGTCCTACATTCATTTCTCAATGGGGATGTGTAACATACTTCAAATATTTCACTAAGCCTTTATGGTAGGGGTGGTAATGATGTCACAACTGCATCAGTTCCCAGTACTGGGAAAGGACTCTTCCCCCTCCCCCTCTTTCCTTCAGCCTCTTAAATGCATAAGGGGAATAGATTTTTAGGGTCCAAATGTAACCATTTTACTCACAGGAGAAATGTGATTGACTTCAAACAAAGTGATTCCTTTCTCCCTTACTGCTTGGCCCCTTTCTCCCTTACTGCTTGGCCCCTTTCTCCCTTACTGCTTTTCTCCTCAGTGTAAACTCTTTAGGGGCAAGGGCAGTCATCTTGTTCTGTGAGTATATACTACCTAGCATGATGAGATCCTTGTCCATGACTGAAGCTCCTATGTGCTATGGTCATGTAAATAATAATGTTAACATCAGGCTTTTTCTCTTTTGTTTTGACAAGATAAGATATGAAAGGGCAGGTCCTCAGCTGGTGTATATTGTTAGAGCTCAGCTGACAATCTATCTAAAGGGTTGTCCCCAGGCAGCTTGTTTTCAATCTTATTTTCTCCTTCAATCTAATTTCCCCACCCCCTTTTTCTTAACAAGCTACATTGTGTTCCTTTAACTAGTTTCCAAGCCCTAATGGGAAGTAAAAAATTAGGCTTACAATAACCAGACAGAATTGAGTGAGTCTCTGAAAATAGTTAGGAAAAGAAGGTGGGAAAAGCAGGAAGAAAGACCAAGATATTTAAACAAACAAAACAATTTGTCCTCAGATGTTTGACCAACTGTCTTGTTCTGTAGCACCTCAAACATAACTTGATTTTTCTGCCTTGGCATTTACCGGTAATGTGAACATGAAAATCCAACTTGTATAACATATGTGTGACTGTAGTGATTCAAGTGTTATCATTCAGATGACTTTTACGATAAATCCTGATGAAAATATGTATCCTAGAGGCAAATTCACCGTAACACCGATTTTAGTCTGAAAAGCAATTTTGTGACATACTGTGCTGTATGTCTGACTAATCCCAAGGGTTGAATAATTCATGTCCATTATAAAACGGACCCTTTCAAATTCCCAGAGTTCTGCACAGGCATCGGCCATCACAGCAGCTTTAGAGATCATTTTGCTCAACTAGAAATAATTTGGTGTCCTGTTTTAAAAGTACAGTATTTTCATTTTTATTACATTGGCAATGACTCCTTCTATTGAAACCTATTATTGTGTCTCTGGCAACATAAACCAAAGAAATTCTGGAAATATCTAATTTAATTGGTCAAAGGAAGAATATTTTCATTAATATCAACATTTTCTCTGCAGCCCTAAAAATATATGTATTTGTCCTGCAGCAATGAACTGTAAGATATTAACCAGAGGACTGCTAATCATATCACTCAGAGAGTTTGTGAGCATCCATCAGAAATATTATTCTCCATTTGGAAGCTCTGATGGATGGAAATAAATTAGCATAAGTAAAGTGAATATGGATAATTGAAAGGCAAAAATAGATTAATTTAAAATTCCTTTGCTTAGCATGAGAGACTCAGAGAAATTAAATCTAGAAAATACCTGTTAGATCATGCAATTCATTTCCCTTCTGTGAAGTATATTCTCAAATGATTTGGCCAGCCAAGTTTTTAATGATTCAAGTGGCAGGGCTTCTACCCCATCACATGGAGAATCTTCTCATTTGAAAATATTTCCTAGCATTGTACCTAATTTATCTTTAGCTGAATTTTTTCCCACTACTCCTGATTATCTCATTATCCCCATCTACCAGACTCTAAGAACATAAGAACGTAAGAATGGCCATACTGGGTCAGACCAAAGATCCACCTAGACCAACATATGGTCTTCCAACAGTGGCCAATGCTACGTGCTCCCAGAGAGAGTGAACAGAAAAAGTAATCAGCGAGTGACCACATCTCAGACACCCATTCCCAGTTTCTTACAAACAGAGGCTAGGGACACCATTCCTACCCATATTGGCTAGTAGCCATTAATGGACTCATCTTAATTGAATTTATCTATCTTCTTTTTTTGAACCCTATTAAAATCATGGCCTTCACGATATCCTCTGGCAAGGAGTTCCACAGGTTGACTGTGTGTTGAGTGAAGTAGTACTTCCTTTGGTTTGTTTCAAACCTGCTACCTATTAATTTCATGTAGTGACCCTAGTTCTTATGTTATGGGAACAAGTAAATAACTTTTCCTTATTTCTTTTTTTTCCCTTTTTTCCCCCCACACCAGTCATGATTTTATAGACCTCTATCATATTCCCCCCCCCCCAGTCCTCTTTTCTAAACTGAAAAGTCCCAGACTTTTTAATCTCTCTTCATATGGCAGCTATTCCAATCCCCTTATCATTTTTGTTGCCCTTTTCTGAACTTTTTCCAATGTTAAGATACCTTTTTTTGAGGTGAGGTGACCACATTTATATGCAGTATTCTAGATGTGAATGTACCATAGATTTATACAGAAGCATTATTCTCTGTTCTATTTTCTATCCCATCTTAAATGATTCCTAACATTCTGTTTACCTTTTTTGACTTCTGCTGCACACTGAGTGGATGCTTTCAGAGAACTATCCACAATGACTCCAAGATCTCTTTATTGAGTGGTAATAGCTTATTTACCCCATCGTTTTGTACATATAGTTGTGCTATAGAAATCCTCTCCTCTCCTGGGACCCAATTCTAGTAGCTTCACTCATGCTGAATAGTACCTTACTTTATATGTAGTCACACTGAAGTAAATAGTTCTGCTCCTAGGTAAAACTAAAACTCCATTTTGGTAAGGTTGGCTGAAGGTACTTAACCCAGGAGTTGTAGCTTTTCCCACTGCTCCCTATCATCCTTTTTTTTTTTTTTTTTTTTGGTTCCTAATATAATGTAAGTATATGGTATACTAGTTGACAAAAATACTCTGCATTTTGTATAAAAACATCTCCCAAAATTCAGCTAACATCAGGGAAAATTTCAGCCTAGATGGTTAAAATTTTGACAGACTTATAAACAGACAACAGGATATCACAATGGGAAGTATAATAAATGGAATAATAATAAATGGGACTACCAGTTCTACCAATACCACTGTACTATGGATATCCTTGCTAATGGGGAGTAATTAAGTGATTATGGGCAGTATTTGATACTTACATCCACAAAGGAGTCAAATCGACAGGGCTGTAAATAAGATAGAAAGTTTAATTTCCCAAAGAATATAATGAACATCTGAATAATATCAACGAGGTTTTATGCAATCCAAATTACTTACCAAGTTCTATGATACTTTTTTTAAAAATTTGAAATCAGTGAATATGTTTTCCAGACATAGTAATGGATATATCACATCAGCCTTTAAAAAGCTGGCAAAGATGGCTTTGACTAAGAATTAAATGTCATTTCCTATTAATAAAGTATCTGTTATGACTCATATTAATAATGTGCCATAATGGTCACGAAACATATTCATTAAAGCTTTTGTTCAGTTGATTAGTTGAAAGCCTGTTTTGACTTCTTAATTATCTCCAGTAAAGAGCTTTGGTAAGGATAAATCAGTGCACAGTTAACGTCTCCTGTGTTCAATTGCTAAGCAGTATTATTATGTAGTGGCAGCACATTCAATTCTTAGGCAAGTTCAATGGTATTGTTTTCCTATGATTATATTTTTCCTTCAAATATTGTGTTTCTTGACAGTGGACATACTGAACATGATTTCTGATCTGAAACCAAATATAGCTGTAGATTTTGTGATATTGGACAACTGTTCACTCTAAACTAGATTCAGGCTACCTGGATTTGGAATAGTTTTAAGGATATTTCTCTAGCCATAGACACAAACTACTCACAGCCTGTCTCAAACTCAGCTGGAAAGACTCCCAGTGATATAGGAAGTTAAAAGGAAGACTCTAAAGACACAATGCTTTTAACATTTGCTGCCATCTTTGCAATCATCTAGCCACCCATCTACATTACAGGGGCTGACCCACTGATAATCCGCTCGTCATTAGGATACAAGTTGGACGAAATTTGAAAGGTAGAAAAATGTAAACTACAGTGTAGCCAAAGACCTATTAGCCAGACTCATCACAGTCTGCACTGCACCATTATTTTGAGATAATTAGCGTTATTTTGAAATAACAATGCGAGCGTCTACACAGCCATTCCGTTATTTCAAAATAATTTTTGAAATAATAGATGGCTTATTCCAAAATCTATAAACCTCATTCTATGAGGAATAGTGCATATTCCAAAATAGCTATTTCAAAATAAGGCATGTGTAGATGCTCCATTACTACTATTTCAAAATAGCCCCTCACCAGGGCCATTCTAAGTTATTCCTCCCCAGTGCCTCCTGGGGCTCTAAACCCTGATCGCACATATACATTAGGGAAGACTGCCTCGGACTAATTTTGAGGCTTTCCTGCTGTGTAGACATACCCAAAGGATCCAGAGTAGATGAACAGAAATTAGTAATTTAAAATATTTCAGAACATCCTTCTCTATCTATACTCTCATCTATTTACATTGAAATAAATGCATGGGAGCAGAGTTGAAGCCTAAGTTTTACTCGTCCCATTAAATGCTTAAAATCTACAAATTCTCAAACAGGAATGTAATGCTAGTCCTCTGTCATTTTTTCTTTGCAATACAGATCTTACTAACCTTTGGAGAATTTACCCTCTTAACTCTTCTCTTTATTGTACTCTCCACCAATGTGCTCTCTTGGTATTCTTGGCTGGGCTGATATCTGTAATATGAGGTCTTCCGGTTAACACTTTCTGAGGTTCTTTGATAAGTTTCTGGACATGTGGTTTCACTTTTATTATGATTTCCTAGTTGATGTTAAGTTGTTACTTCAACTCACTGAGAAACTCCTATACAGTGTTTTTTTTTTAAAAAAAAATGTTCATTTTCCCCTTGGAGACTAAATATGAAAATATTGTGAAAAATTGGGTGCAGCCCGATGGTTAAACATTGAGTAGCCTATCAAAGCTCAAAGGCAACAGGTCAAAAGTGTAGAAATATTAACAGATGATAGTAAGGGGTTTATGGCCCTGATTCTGAAAAGAACCTATGTACTTGCGTAAGAAAGCAAATAGTGACACTGACTTCAGTATCGCTATTTGCGTTTCCTTAAGAGTGAATGAAGGATACTGTCCCTCTGGCTCACAACTGCAGTGCACCTGGGATGGAGGGGCTGGGCTTGAGGCTGTTTGGAAGTAGACAAGTCTCCATCCCTGCAGAACGTCTATAATGTAGTAGATTGCCAGCTCAGTCGTTCCCATTTTTTTTATTGAATTGTTCCTGTACTTGATGAAATCCACGAGGAGCATAAAATAGGCATAAATGTTTTAAGACTCCTTTATATTGCCAGAGTGGTATAAAGGAGCTTTGTTCTATATGACAATATGGCCTTACATAAATACTTATGGTGCATTAGTGATGAGAACTGGTCTAAATTTTTGGAGTGAAATTTTTTTCCTATTAAAATGTGACCCATGAACTGTTAACTACTGAGATGGTGAGAAGCCAATATACATTGTGAGCTTGAATCCCCAGCCCTCACTTGCTCTTCAGTTGCCTATGATGTAATACTGAGCATGTGGCAGTGTGTATATATTAGTGACCAATAACTAAAAATAAAGAGTCAAACCTAGCTATATTATTATTAGACAAAGGGGGGTTCAGAATTCCTTTCAGTGCTCCCCATTACCATTCTTCATCCAATGTATTGTAATTTCAATAAATTACTAAAATAATTGAAACTGATGCTTATATTGTATTTGCATAATTTTGATAACTATAATATGCAGCATTTTGCAGAATTTTAAAATATTGTGCATATAATCTGTAATTTTAATGCAGATTTTTAGTTTTTTTTGGCATAGAATTCCCCCAGAAGTACAACATGTCAAGAGAAGTGGAAAGCTGAGAGGTGTGACAGAGCAATTTTTAAATGACAGCCATGACACTATTGTTTTGAGCTGAAAAAAATGTAGAGGAAAATACACACCTCTTACAGCTGTGATATAATTAATTCCATAATTTCTAATGTATTAGCAAATCTGAAATTAAAATTGTCCCAGCCTCTTAAGGGATTCCAAAAATTCACTTAATCTATGAAGATCCATCCCCATCTTCTCAGTTTAAGCCATGACTAAAAATGTTTCAGAACTCTGAATCTCACACAGTATTTTTATCCCATTGTTGTCTTAACTTTTGCATCATTAGCTAATCAGTGCAAAGACTGGGCCTACGTATGCATCTTGTACAGCATCAAATTGGGGCCTATCAGATAATAAATAATAATGTATTTAAGATGTAATATTTCTGTGGTGAATGGATAGCATCTTGTATGGGATAGTAAAAACAGGAAAGTTCAATAAAAGCCTATTGAGCCAAATTCTCTGTTGGCATAGCCCCAGTGAAGCCAATGAAATTACAATAGCAGACGATCTGCTTGTATGTTTGTTGGGTCTGTGTTCAATGTTTGGCATAAGATACTGATCCAAGCAGTACTGCATTCCTAATAGATAAACAAATAGCAAGAATTATTAATGCTATTTTCTATAAGAAACAGAGGTAGATTGTAATATCTGTGTTCTGTGAAAAAAATTCCAGCTGTAGTACTTTCTCAAATCTTTAATGACTTCATGCTTTTTTCAACAGTGTTCCACTCTCCAGTTAAAAAGCGTGTGTATGCTTTGGGGATGGAATGTATTTTTAATGCCTAATTTTTTACTTTTCTAATTTTAATCTAGCAGTGTATGAAAATGTTATGTGCATAGAAACAGTCTTCTTCATACCTTTTGCTTTATTTTTTTTAAATTTTGGTGAACTGAAAGGAAGAAAAAATGTTTGAAATTTAATAAAATGCTTCATTTGATCTGAAAACATCCATTTCATTTGAGTTTTTGTCATCTTTCATTGTTAATACAATTGAAATCCATTTACAACTGACAAGTTGTTTCATACTGAAAAAATCAAAAATAATTTAGAAAATGTCAAAACAAAATGTCCTAGGTTTTTTTTAAGCTGGAACAATTCAGGGAATTCTACATAAATTTGTGAAATGTTTTATGATGCAAACCTGCATTTCTCAGAGGAAAACTAAAATAACCTTTGAGCTGAAACATTTCTCTCAGCTCTACTCTAGAACTCCACTGAATTTTAAATTCCATTCTTCCATAAAGCACTTAGACCTTTCTCCTGGAATTGCACTAGAAATGTTTCTAGGAACCTTGATATAAGGGTGGGGGGAGAATAAAAACTGTTGTAGAGGGGTTTCCTTTTTTGTTTTGCTTGGGTTTTCATTTAAAATGTTATCCAAATTTGAAAAATGTCATCAAAAATCTTGAAGGGCGGGGAATCGGTCAAAGTTTTTCCTGCTTTTTTTTTCAAATTTCATATTTGGTATCACTCAAATTATGGTTGGGATTCTGAATTTGATGGGGAAGGATCCACTGGTGATGGGGCATATTGGCATTAATGATATTATGCTATAGGATATACCACATGTTATAAACCAATTCAGGGAATGCAGTATGTTATTGAAGAAAAGGAATATCCAAGTGGTCTTCTCAGAATGCAAAAGAAGAGAGAGAGCAAAAGATTCTGGAAATGAGCCAATGGCTTAGTACATGATGTAGATGAAGGGTTTTGGTTTTGTGGAAAATTGGTCCACTTACTCTGCGGAGAGGGAGCAGTTTCAAAGGACTATATCTCAGAATATGGGGAAACAATCTGCTCAGGGACAAGTTGCTGGGGTAGTCAGAAAGGCATGAAACAAATATCGAAAGGGGAGGGTAAAAAGAAGTAAGATGTGATCACTCAGGGTACATCTAGACTACAGGCTTCTATCAAAAGAGATCATCTAGACAGCCACACCTTTTCCAAAAAAGCAGTCTGGATGCTCTTTTTCAAAAAAGCCCTGTTTGCGGTCAAGAATGCCTTTTTTTGAAAGAGCTCTTTCGAAAAAAGGCATTCTTCCTCATAAAATGAGTTTTACCACTGTCAAAAAAAACCCACCACGTTCTTTCGATTTAATTTTGAAAGAACGCAGTGGCAGTCTAGATCCACATGAAGTTTTTTTGAAAAAAGGCCACTTTTTTCGAAAAAAACCCTGTAAATCTAGACATAGCCTCATTTAACACTAAATTGAGATGTTGAGAACAAAATTAATCAAGAAACTTTGGGAATGGGAAGAAAATAGATTATTTAATTGTCTGCGTACCGGTGCTAGATGCTTGAGTAACAAACAAGAGGAAACTAAATTCCTAACTGATAAGCTTAAATTCAAACGTGTTGGTATTGCTGAAACTTGGTTGGATGATTTACATGACTAGCATATTAGAATCTATGGCTTAATCTATTTAGGAAAGATAGAGTGGGCACAAGAGAAGGGAGAGTGGCACTTTGTGTCAAAGATGGCATTCCTGCTTCCCCATCACTGAGAACTGAGAAGAAAATGTTCTTGCATGTTATGCATCAATGTCCTAGCAGAAGAAGCAAAAGACAAGGTGTAGGTTCATGTCTGTTGCAGAGCACCAACTCATACTAGGGCACATATCTATAATATGAAAGAAATAAAGCTTCATAATCATGGGAAGTCTTCAGTTTGAATGACATATGCTGGAGATCTCATGCTGCCAACACTCAAAACACCCTCTGAATTTCAAATATTACAGAAGACAATTTTCCTAATTCAAGAAGGGGGTATCCAAGATGGAAAAATTTGTATTAGACCTCATCTTGCCAGATAAAATGAAATTTAACATAGAATTAAAAATTAATGGTAGTTCTGGTGCAAGTGATTATGACTTGATCATATTCATTATGTGCAAACCAAACAAAGACTAAACCTGTAATATTTTATACTGGGACTTTAAAAGGACCTTATTAATGAAGTGGTAAACTATTATGAGCCAAAAAAGGTGGGAAATACAACTCAAGAAGAAGAATATAAATAACTGGAAATTCTTTTAACAACACTTTACTACATACCTAAAAAGCCACGATCAAGAAAAAAGATTGTACTGATTTAAACAAACCCATCCTCTAGGGCATGTCTACATTAGGGAGTTATTTCAAAATAAGATATTTTGAAAGAATAACTCCCGAAATAACAATTTTGAAATATTGCTATTCCTCTTCACAAGCAGGAGTTATTATTTAAAATAACAAGCCCTTTATTTTGAAATAACAGGCTAGGTAGTGTGCATGCTCACCTTGTTATTTCAAAATAAGGAGAGTTATTTTGAAATAACTCCCTAATGTAGACATGCCCTTAGAGAGGAAGTAAAGGCAACTTAAAAGGGAAGTTAAAGGACACCAGGATAAATCTATGGATAGCAGAGTTAAACCCATAAGAAGGGTTTTAAAGTATATTAAAACGTAAAAAAAACCTAACAGTGATATTAGTTTAATACTAGATGGAAATGGTAGAATTTTCAATAATAAATCAGAAAAGGTGGAAGTGTTCAATAAATATGCCTGTTCTATATGGAAAATGAAGTATGGAATTGCAATGAAACAATGAAGGCATTTAACACTACTTAGAAGCAAAGAATCATAGACTACTAGAACTGGAAAGGATCTAGAGAGGTCATTAAGTCCAGACCCCTGCCCTCATGGCAGGACCAAGCACCATCTAGATAATCCCTGGTAGATGTCTGTCTAATCTGCTCTTAAATATCTCCAGTGATAGAGATTCCACAATCTCTCTTGGCAATTTATTTCACTGTTTAAGCACCATGACAGTTAGGAAGCTTGTCTTAATGTCCAATGTTACCCTCTCTGGCTTCAGTTTAAGCCCATTGCTTCTTGTCCTGTCATTTAGAGGCCAAGAAGAACAATTTTTCTCCCTCCTCCTTGTAACACTCTTTTAGATACTTGAAAACAGCTATCATGTCCCCCCTCAGGCCAATTCTTTCAGTCTTCTCTCATAGGTCATGTTTTCTAGACCTTTAATCATTTATGTTGCTCTTCTGTGGACCTTCTCCAATTTCTCCACATCTTTCTTGAAATGTAGTCCCCAGAACTGGACATTATACTCCAACTGAGGCCTAATCAATGCAGAGCAGAGTAAAAGAATTACTTCCCGTGTCTTGCTCACAATACTCCTATTAGTCCAAATATATTAAAATGGATAGATGATTAAGTACATCATTTGAAATTTAAGACAAGAGTAAGGCAGGGGTTCATCCCATGTCCATTCTTGTTTTTGCTCATAATTGATTATGGCCTCAAGCAACGTAAGAATAATCAATATGTCATAAGGCTTCTAATAATTGAAGAATATTTAATCTAGATTTCACTGATGGTATCACTTTTCTACATGAAAATGCTGAAGGACTTCAAGCAAGCACAATGAAGTTAAAGAAATTATGGAGCAGGTCGACTGTGATTTACTGTAAAGAAATGTAAAACTGTGGCAGTTGAAGATATGGATTTAAATGTTAAAACTGAGGATGAACAGCTAGAGAGAGTAGATTGATTCAAATATCTTGGAAGCACAATAAGCCAAGATGATACCTGCTCTGAGGAAATAAGAATAAGGATTGGCAAAGCAAAAGCAGCCTTTGGTAAACTTAAGAACATTTGGAAACTTACAGAACTAAGCATCTATTCAGCTGCCATTGTAACTATAATAAACTATGGCAATGAAACTTGGCGAATAAAGGAAACAGACGCTCAGAAGTAAGATGCATTTCATCCTAAGTGCTTAGGGACAATATTAGGAGTAAGCTATGAGGAAAGAAAAATAAACAATAAGGTCTAAAAAATGGCTCAAGCAAGGTCTCTATCACAAATAGTAAGAGAAGACATCACATGTCCTAGCCACTGTTATGAATGGGTCTTAACTGACTAACAATTATGGTTCTCAGTTGGAAGCTAGAAAATCCAAAAAGAATGAGAGGTAGACCTAGGATGACTTGGAAGTGGTTGATTATCAACAGTATAGGAAAATTTAATTTGAAATGGGAGGGTTTAGGTCACAAGGCAGCTGATAAGCAAGCATGGAGGATGTGGGTGGCCAAGTGTGTTGAAAAAAGCATAGGATGGACTAAGGTCATATCAAAACATGATGGAACACTTTGCTTTCTAATATAACTCAGGCTAAAGTTAAACAGCAGTTACTAAAATTAGATTGTTTAAAGTAGCAGGTCTGGATAACTGGCACAAAAGAATAAAATAACTGGCTGAGAAGCTCTCTGGACAATTAATACTGATATTCAATAACTCTTGGAACCCTGGGGAAGTTACAGAAGACTGGAAAGAAGCAACAATTATTCCACTATTTTAAAAGGGTGAATGGGATGACCTAGACAATTATAGATCAGTCAGCCTGACACTAAACCCAGACAAGATAATGGACTGGCTGCTATGAGACTCTATTAATATAGAATTAAGGGATGTTAATATTATTAATGCCCATCAACATAGCTTTACGAAAAATAAATCAAACTATTATTTTTTTACAAAATTACAAGTTTTTTTGATAATGGTAACAGTGCTTATGAACTAGACCTCTGTAAAGCATTTAATTGGATACCACATGATAGTTTGACTTAAAAACTAAAAAGTGCACCATGGCAAACCATAGCTCTCAAATATAAATGTAAATAGAGAATCATGATTGAAGGTGATCCCCAATTGCATAAACATGGGCATCTAAATCCCATGGGGTGGTTATATTATTTTTGGATAACGAACTGGTACTGCTGCTGCTAGAATATTCTATCCAGTTCTAGTTTTCGCAATTCAAGAAGGATATTGACAGGCTTGTTGAAAGGGGGCATGGCCTCTGATTTGCTGCCAGAGCACGACTCCATGCAGCTCCATACCGCTCTGTGGGCTAGAGTATGGGGGTTCAAAGTCCGGAAAATACCCTTCCCACCACAGGCTCCACTCCTTCCAGGTATATGGAACTGGCCCCCATCTACACCTGGCCCTGGGACCTGTGGCAGCTGTCGGCCGCATTGAATATTGATAAATTGGAGAGGGCTCATTATTGAGAAGAGCCGAACAATGATTAAAGGTTTGAAATATGCCTTATAGTTCTAGACTCAAAAGACTCAATGTATTAATTTTAATAAAGAGATAGTTGAGCAGCTTGATCAGAGTGTGTAAGTACTGTCATGGGAACAAATCACAAATCATATATATAGTAGCCCAATGTCTGTGACTCTGTAACGCTGAAATGCTGGCTGTTCCCTCTGGGTGGCGCTGTTGCTTGAGTCACATCCTTCACCTCCCGGAGTGGCACTCGGCTGACTTCTGCACCGCTCAGCTGGGCTGTTGCAGGGGAGCAAGCGGCGCAAGTGGCTGTTGGGGCGCCGTGGTCCCCATGCAGCGAGGGGGTGCTGCATGGGAAGCGAGGGGCCCAAGCAGCCTCTTCTGCTGAGCGGCACAGAAGTTGGGGAGTGCGGTGATGTACACAGCCAGAGGGTGGGGCCTGGTCATGTACGTCACTGCCCCGCCCCCCGTCATGCCCCCCTTCGCCTCCCTCTGTGGCGCTTGGCTGACTTCTGCGCCGCTCAGCCATGGGGGAGCCCAAACAGCAGCTTGTGCCACTTGGTCCCCTGTGGTGGCCTGGCTGAGCAGCACAGAAGTCAGCCAAGTGCCTCAGTGGGAGGCGAATGGGGGGCATAAAGGGGAGCAGGGCTGTGACATACACAGATGGGCCCTGCCCCCTGGCCGCATATGTCACTGCCCCGCCCCCCTTCACCTCCCGCCGTGGTGCTCGGCTGATTTCTGCACCACTCAGCCAGCCTGCTGCAGGGGAGCACACGGCACAAGCAGCTGTTCGGGCTCTGCGGTCCCCTGAGTGAGAGGTAGGAGGGGGCAGAGAAGAGAAAGAGAGAGTGAGAGGCAGGAGGGGGAGGAGAAGAGAAAGAAAGAGACGGAGAGAGAGGCAGGAGGCGGAGGAGAGCTGAGAGAGAGAAAGGGGGGAGGCAGTAGGAGGAGGAGGAGGGAGAGACATGGAGCAAGAAACCAGAGGCTCAGGAGAGAAGACCCACGTGGAGGAGAGACCTGAAAATTCTGTCTTATGATGGGCTAATTGACTAGCATTTAATAATGGACTCTTCAAACTAGCAGATAAAGGTATAACAAGAGCTGATGTTTAGAAGTTGGGGCTACACCAATTCACACTGGAAATAATATGTAAATGTTTAAGAAGGGGTAGTTAATCTTTGGAACAGTTGACCAAGGGCTGTGGTGAAATCTCCATTGCTGAAAGGTTTTAAAACAAGATTGGATTATTTTCTCCCTTGAAAGATATGCTCTAGTTAAAAAAAGGACCTATTTTGGGGTAAATTATAAGGCCTGTATTATGTAGGAAGTCAGACTCGGGTGATCACAGTGGTGTCTCCCAGTCTTGGAATCTATGAATGAAAAATATTGAAAATATTTAAACAAGCTCTGTTAGTAACCTTCACATGTAAATTTACAAAGAGAACTGAAGTTATCTACCTACCTCAAAGGGAGACCAGCGGAGCCTTAATTATTCAAAGAATTTTTTTTTAAATCCACATTCTTTCATATGTTTATTTGACAAGGGCTACCAAAGTTTAGAGAATTATTATTGTTATTATTTAATTGATTATTATTGCTCTCGGCATTTTTTCTGCCTTTCCTACTTCTTGCTCTGGAACTTTGTTATATGTTTAGTAATGATAACCTCCAATCAATAAATGGAGTTATTTCCCAAGGTATGTTGGTTAGGCTGCCTAACAAGAGAAGAGAATTAATTTTATTACGGTATCTTTGGATTTCTCTTTTCCGATTAATTTAATTGGAGATTCAGCAGCAGGAGAAGGTTGTGCAACTTCCTCAATTCTGATCATACTTCAAATTCCTTTCTCCTTCAAATAATATTTGCTACAGCTATCTCCATCTATTGCAGTAATTTTTCAGATTATCAGGAATTTGGTTTTCCCCCAAATGAAAGTTTGTCGTGTCAATCAGGCTTATTTTATTGGTTGGAATTAAAGCAATAGCAGGTTAAAGAGCTTAAGAGCTAAAAATAGAAAGGATTTTGGTGGCTGAAAAATGCCCATCTCAATTTGCAGTTTAGGGTATAGGAAATTCTAGAAGCATCAGGCTGGGCAGTTTGGCAACTAAACAGTGAGTTAGGAGCACAGTTCTTGTGCTCTTTGGAGAAAATGCTAATATTTGTTATACGAATGACTCTGGATAACATGATTTTGAGAGGTTTCTATGTGCCAAATATGACTATTTGAATTCCATGAGCATTCATACGATATGTATCTGTCTTGTTTTATAGCAGTTACTATTCAAAATAGAAAATACTTCCAAATTTGAACTTGGTTTTAATTAAAAAAAGACTTATATTTCTCAAGCCCATGAGATAGCAGTGAATAGATAACCTGCATACTCTTCTCAGATACAGTTTCTATCTCTTCCTTTCTTCACTATCTTCCTAATTCAAATTACATACTTGCAAATGAAGCAGTTATGGAAGAAGGAAATCCGGTTGATTTCAGCTGGCATTTTCTGTCTGTGGTCTTTGCTAGAAGCAACTTACAAGGAAGCTATTTTAAGCTGCTAGGAGATCAAACACGTAGACTAAAGTGCCACCAAGAGGAGATAGAAAAATGTTTTGTGCATAGCAATGGTCATAAAAAACTATTTTGAAGCACTGTGTAGATTTATGGCCAATTACTAGAATGCAAAATCGAGTAATGAATCTATCAAGGAACATGCCTAACAACTCGATGTGACAGCAAAATGTCTATTTTTGTCATTTTTTATATCACAGCTGCATCCTTTAGAAGTAAAAAGAAATGTTGAAGCCTAAAACGAAGCAGAAGTATGTTTAACGTCCTCAGTGGTGTAGTTTCTCAGATGCTGCTCTCTAAAACAAGTATGCTGCAATTTACCCCATCCCTCTCTGATCCAACATAAGAGAAATGACAATATACAGTTTAGTGGTAGAAGACAGCAATTATGTTTTTCCTTTTATTTGAGTCTTATCTAAAATCAGTTAAATTGTCAAAAATAATAATTATAAATAATTCTATAAGTAAACAAGAGATAGAAACATAACAACACCGGTTTGTAAGAATAACTCAGAGTGGATTTGTGCTTAAAGTACTGGATGAGGCCTCAAGAAATCTGGGATTGGTTCCCATAGCTCTCCCATCTACTTCTTCTAGGGCCTTGGGAAAATCATTTAATCCCTCAGTGCCACAGTTCTCCATCTGTAACAAGAGGTTATTATGACTGCCTGTCTCTTACCTTTTGTCTGTTTTGTCTCTTTAGACTGTAAGCCCTTCGAGGCATGAATTGTTTCCAATCATGTGTTTATACTCCCCTGGCCCAATAGAGACTCAATTTCAATTGGAGACTTAGATTCACCTAACAATGCTTAGCACATAGATAAACATAGAAGGGGAAGGAATCTCTAGTCCAATCCCTGCACTCATGGCAGGATTAAGTATTATGTAGACCACTTTTACCAGGTGTTTTTCTAACCTGCTCTTAAATATGCCCATGATAGGGATTCCACAACCTCTCTAGACAATTTATTCCAGTGTTTAGCCTCCCTGACACTTAAGAAGCTTTTCTTAATGTCCAACCTAAGCCTTCCTTGCTTCAGCGTACGCTCATTGCTTCTTGTCCTAGACTCAGAAGTTTAGAACAATTTTCCTCCCTCTTTCTTGTAACAGTGCTCTACAGATATCAATTGCATTGGTTGCCATTAAAGTCACACATTGATAGTTAAAAAAAATGATTTTTTATATAACAGTTTCTGTTGCAGAATAGGACAAGTATTCTACAAGTTTCTGTGGTATCTCTTGACTTTTAAAATGATAGCCAGTATCAATTTCATGCCCACATCATCCCTGTGAGAGTGATATGCAGTACTGTATTATCCCCATGTTACAAATAAACTGAAATAGAAAACAAAGATAGAAAGTTGAAGCATGTTCCCATATCAGCAAAGGAATTTAGTGGCAGAGGTCACGGCTACTCATTCCCAACCACATTCATATTGATGGAGAAAGCAACAAATGTACTGGATTATTAGGATGCAGTAGGAGCCCAGGTAGTGAAGGAAAAGAGCAATCAATACTGTGCCTCCTATCCCCACTCTTAACATAATACAGTTCCCTCCCCTCTTCTCCCCTAGAATTCTCCAAATGTCATTGATACCAGCAAATTAAAACTATACAATTTTATGTCCTTGAAGTATCAAATCCCAAAATTATTGGCCACTCATGCTGCCTTCATACCCCAGCCCGCTTTCTGAGCTGCTTCCTGCAACCTCATAGACTAATAGACTTTAAGGTCAGAAGGGACCATTATGATCATCTAGTCTGACCCCCTGCACAGTGCAGGCCACAGAATCTCACCCACCCCCTCCTAAAATAATTGTCTCACCTATATCTCAGATATTGAAGCCTTCAAATACTTTGAAGATCCCAAGATGCAGAGAATCCTCCAGCTGTGATCCGTACCCCATGCTACAGAGGAAGGCGAAAAACCTCCAGGGCCTCTGCCAATCTACCCTGGAGGAAAATTCCTTCCCAACCCCAAATATGGTGATCAGCTAAACCCTGAGCATGTGGGCAAGACTCACCAGCCAGACACCCAGAAAGTTCTCTATAGTAACTCGTATCATTCCTCCATTGACCTATTTACCTATGGAGTACACATGATAATAGGACCCCCATTTCAATCAGCCTAACCACAGACCTTTCCCACAACAATTAATCCCTCTAGAAAGGAAGAAAGAGAACATTCTTAAGTGCATCACCTGCAAGAGTCTGTGAGTACCTCTCAGTCTGGGCATGCAACAGTACCATTGGTGTTAAATTCCCTCTATGCTTTTAGCTAATTTTTAAATCAAGTTGTGTAATTTGTTACCAATGTTATTTAAGTTTTGTGATACAATTGGTCTGGTTCCACGAGGAGTAACGGTAGTTCGGAATAGGAAGCCTAATCCAAACTACCTAGTTCGTGCTGCGTGTAGCCGCAGGGCACGGAGTCCGAACTAGCGGACATCTAAAAATGGCGGCGCCCGGCAACATGCAAATGAAGCCCGGGAAATTCAAATCCCGGGCTTCATTTGCAACTCCAGTTGACTACATTACCACCCTAGTTCGAACTAGGGTGGTAGTGTAGACATACCCTCAGATATCTAAAGCCCTATGAAGCAGCCAAGCTGAGCCCATATGGCTGTGCAACTGTCCATACATGTACAAAAACAATGTGGAGTCCTGTGGTACCTTAGGGTATGTCGAGACTACAGGGCTCCGTCAATGGAGCCATGTAGATGAGTTTACTAGACATAGCAAAATGAAGTGGTGATTTAAACAATCGCAGCTTCATTTACATCAAAATGGCCACCGTGCTGTGCCGACAATCAGCTGATCCAGCACAGCGGGCAGTCTGGATGCTCCACGGTCGACAAGGGAAGCCTTTGTTGACCACTCTGAGGTTTACCGGAGCGGCTGACAAAGGCTTCCCTTGTCGACCGCGGAGCGTCCAGACTGCCCGCTGTGCCAGATCAGCTGATCGTCAGCACAGTGCAGTGGCCATTTTGATGTAAATGAAGCAGCGATTTTTTTAATCGCCGCTTCATTTTGCTATGTCTAGTAAACTCGTCTACATGGCTCCATCAACAGAGCCATGTAGTCTAGACATACCCTTAGAGACTAAAGATACATCTACACAGCAAGATACCTCTGGTATCCCAAAATAGCTACCCCACATCTTTTGAACGTGGCCACTATTGTAAAATATAGTAGACCCACTATTTTGGTATCCCTGTAAACCTTGTTCCATGGTGGACAAGGGATGTCTCGAAATAATGTGTTATTTCAAAATTTGGTGCCGTATGGATGCGCCAAATTTCAAAATAGCCTATTTTGAAATAGAATCGAAATGAGATACGCAATTTGCATAGCGAAAATTGTGTGTCTTATTTTGAGCAAAGGGTGCAGTGCAGACGCACCCTAACAGATATATTAGGGCATAAGCTTTAATGGATAAAATCTACTAGCTTATACCCTAATAAATCTGTTAGTTTCTAAGGTGCCAAAGGATGCCTTGCTGTTTTTGCAAATACAGACTTACATGTCTGAGACATACACGTGTAGATCGTATTAAAGACTGTCATGATCATGGAGCTCAGAAACATGTCCTCTATGATGCACTTACAACATACAAATGTGTTTTGGCATGCTAGAAAAGTAATCACAAGGGTTTGTTAGTTTGATCCTAAGTCCCAAAAATCACTGTTGGTTCCATACACTAAAAATCACCGGCATAGATCTGAGCAGTTGAATATTGCACCATCATTTTCCTCCCAGAGTGCTGTGCAGCTCATTACAACAACTACAGAACTGTGAGGACACAATGTTTGAGAAACAAAGTACCTTAAGGCAGCATAGCAAAATAGTTTTCTATTGGAGCGGAAAACTATCCTGTAAAGTACATAACCCAGCCTGAACTGTATTCACAGTGATTTCAAGACAATATTTGGTGTAAGTGTGTGCACTGTCCAGGCCAGATCCAGCTCATCTTCCTCACTCTAGTAAATTGTGTGCAGTTGCTTTGGAAAGGCCAGGGGAATTGCCAGTGGGATGGTTTCACAGAAATCTAGGCTTCCAATGGCAAATCTTAGTGGAAAGACTCTGTTACAGTTGAGGTGAAAATTGCATTTTTTTCCATAATGATGTGATGTTTTTAAATGTTTGACAGCTCTGTTCTACTGAGACATGCTTCATCTTCTGTTCTGCAAATCTGTTGGTGCAGTAGTTATGAAAAAAGTAGGACACTCCTATCAATATTTCTTTTAAAAAAAGACTGTTGATCATATTTTCAGCTCCTTGAGAACATTTTTCAGTAATCATAAGTGCTTCTTCAAAAACACACAGACCTTTCAATAGAACAGTCCAGTTTTTGCTTTTTTTTAAAGAAACCTACTACTACAATGGTTTTGGGGGTTCAATCTGGGACAAAGACCTGATGCTATCAGTGCATCAAAATAAGATTGGTATAAAAACAAGTTTTTCAACTACACTATAGAGGTAGCCTAAGTATATTCTATTTTTGGATTAACTAACTGGCCAGCAGCCAAAATATAATTTAGAGAGATTGGAGTTATTTTCTTTTTAAAATGAGGACTGGAAAATATTAGTTTCACTCTATATTTGCCTTATTTTATGCTCACACTCCAGTTCTCTATAAGTGGGAAAGAAATTTGTTAAGTAAGAATTAATCAGCACTAAACTAGTGAAAAATATAATGCGGACTAAAAGTGACGAAGGCTTGTTATTTATGCAATATATTTCCTTTTTTAATTTATTTTTGGGGGAGTTTTTTTGGGGGGGATGTTTAACCTGTTCACTAGATACTATGTTATTTGTATAACAAGTCAAAAAAGAGGGAAAGGAGGTCTCCAAAGTTCCCTAGTGAAGTAAATAAAAGCAGCACTTTTGAAAAATCACCCCATCTATGTAAGTGCCAAAATAGGGATTTAGGAGCCTAGCATTATGCATCAAAATTTGAAAATACTAGCCCCCAGTTAAGCTGTAGTAATGGCAAATTCAATCCCAGTATAATGTTGCTGAAGTAAGCAGAGTTGCGCCATAGATTAATTTTGGACAACATAATCTGTCTTTTCAAAGAGAACCGTCTCTGAAATATGAAAAAAAAATCACTCAACAAGGCACATATTGGTTCAATCATCATTACAACAATACATCTAATTATTTCCTTCTGGTAACCTCCGGTTACATCCAATTTTCAAAGAAAAGGTCTCTTTTCAATAAGCCGTGTTCTGATGAAGCAGCCTTTAGTATTTCATTTTCTTATTTAAGAAACTCCCTGTCTTATCTGAATGTTAAATAAGAAGAAAACCCATTGAAATGGAAACAATTCTTAGCATCTGATTATGTGCAGTGTATTCCAACATTCATGCTACATTTGGAGCCCACCACTAAATAATTGTCTGTGATTATTTAGACCCTGTTTTAAGTGTTCAACACCCTCACTGTCCTCTCCCCCAAGACTGTTTCGATATTTGTAACATGAATCCTAATTCAGTTTGATGGAAATTAGATAAAGTTATTTTGCCATGTTGTTAGATTGTGTCACTAGGTAGGGCAGCAGGATGGCAGTAAACAAGAGGAAAGAAACAAAAATAGCATGAGAAAGCAAACATTCAGCAAAAGACCATGATAAAAAGAGACAAGCTTTGCCCAACAAGCCTTATAAAATGAATTTCATGTTCAGCCAAATAGTACTCACAGGCAAACGAAATTCTCAAGGAACTGTTTGCTTAGTCCTGTCTCACACTTGCTTGCTAATAATTATTAGCCTAACATACTGCAAAAATATTATCCTCATCTCCCAATATACACAATATTTCTGAAGCTCAGCATGATTCTATTTTTATTGTATCATGTATTGCAAGATGAGCAGATATGATGAAAATGTCTCACTTGCCACCTACTTACATATATTTCTTATTTTGGCCCATATTTGGGTTTTTTGGGGGGAGGCTTCTCTTTTTAAAGTCTGAAGTCCTAGGTATATTATAATGTCACACAGAGAAATCAATGATTCATCAGTAAGAATCTATGATGGAAAGAGAATTGAAGAGGAAAACATTCAATCACAACCCTTACCTACACAGAGAGGGTTGATGTTGCAGTCTTTCCAAGGACATACAATATTCATCTTGGGAACACCAATCTGTCGGCATAATGGCCAATAAGCAATTTTTCTATGAAAAAAATGCAGTAAGGGCTATCCTTTATGAATTGTGTGGTCCTATATCTGGTATATGTACCGTTAGTCAGCTTCACATGCATTTGGCCAAATTGTTTTCAATGAAGTCTGGCACAGTTTGCCTTCTCTTGAACTTCAAAAGCAAAATATATCTAGCTCCTGTCATTGGTAGCATTGCACCACCAGATGCCTGGTGCATCTAACCCCACATTTGCAAGGCATTTCAAGCTCCTTGAACCATAAGAGAACCTAAGGCATATAGCACATCATAAACACAGACATCCATTAAGACAAGGAACTGGCCAAGACAGTTACCTAAAATAAGGAAGATGCTAAAGTTGCTGTGAGAATGTTTTTACACACGAAGAGTATAGAAGGATGATCTTATGAGCAGAACGGAGCCATCAGTCAAGTGCCTTAGAAAGAGAAAAGGAACTGAACTTCATCTCAGAGGGGAATCATGTGGAATATATCCTGTGCCTAGTTCACAAAGTCCTCCATCTCAGCTTGCCAAATTTGCTCATGTACCAGCACTTAGTTTTTGAAAAAGGAGTTTGTCTCTTAAAACCATAAGTTCTAAACATACACTGGCTCAGTAGCCATGGCCCTAATCATCTCCTCAACTTGTGCAAAGGAAAAAAACTTGGAGGACTGAGAACTCATGAGGGCAGTACTGTCCTTAAACCTTCAATAGAAGCACCTCTTTTTGAGCCGTGGGACATTGGGAACTGAACTCTTGTGGGGTTTTGAGAAGTTGGAAGATCAGCATTCTCCTCAGCATTGTCCTCTTCTGTGATGGGGTATGTACCCTAGTGTCAATAAATGGATTCATGTGTGTCTGAAAAGCCAACTAACATACTGAGATGCACCTGGAAGGTGAGTCAGGGTTTACTGATGCAGGGTGGTGGAAAGGGAGAGGGTTGAGGGAGGACTACAAACAGCAGAAATTTGGAGCAGAAGGTGATTGTGTGTGCCGGGGGAGGAGGTTAGGGGAACCATGAAGAGCTCAGCAGTCATGTTCTGTGACCAGAGAGTGGAAAGCCTGGCAGGAAGAGGCATCCCAGGGATTTGGCTCTGGGATTTATCCTGGAGCACAGAAGTCTCACAACAGACCAGGAGTGACATGGAGCATTCACCAGAGTAGACCATGTGCCACTGCCAAGCCCTGAAAAAGGGAGGGATTGGGAATTCCTGGGAGAGAACCCTGAGATGGATTGATCTAAGGAAAACCACAAATCATTGAAAGATCAAGTCTAAGGAGAGCAGAAGTCAGTGAAAGTTTGTGATTTTGGTTGGGATTTTGCTGGGGATGGAATTGTCTGGAGTGCAGAATCAAAATTTCTTCATGGTACTGTGAGTACCGTCTCATGCAAATACAAGAGATCTATGGGGTTGAGTGACTAGGGTTCCTCCTCTTGAGAAAAACACATGAGGATTCTTGAGTTTGACCTCAAGGACCTCCCATGGGTCGCTCCCAGAAGATCTCTCCACATATCAAAAGACAGAATTTTTTTTTTCAATCCGAGGCCAGTGTGAGTCTCATTTCTTATAGTGATTACTTAGTCTTGCTATTTGGATAGTTTCATCTTAGCACTGGAAACACTACTTAAAGGTACCATTTGAGATTTAATTTAGCAAAATCATTTTTATATGGATACATGAAAGTGCCCATAAACAAAAGGACTAAAAAAATCATCAGGAAAAAATGGGTTTCTGGAGATGACATAATATTTTTAGAACAATTAATGTATTTTTGTGAATTCTGGCAAATCCTTTATTGGAAATCTTTCTTCAGTAATGATCTTATTGAAATAAAACAGTACTAGGTTTCTTATTCACAGACTCCCCCTCACACGTACAGTTTAAAACAAACACACCCACCCCCTTGCACCTTAATCATACTGCCAGCATGAACTCTGGACAATTAAGACAGCAGCTCTTCATTGGGAACAGGGGCAAATCCTCTTAATGCTGCATATGGCCCTTTAATCAAAATGCTCTGTACAGAGGACTTAGTTCTAGTGCTCACCCCACATGAATCAGCTCCAGTTCTGTAACTGACCTCATTTGGCATCTGGCAGAAGCTAAAAGCAATAGCATCCAGCTGTTCACTTTAGTCAAACCGTACAAGTGCATAAATAAAACATATACATTGGACTTTAACCCTTGGGGAACATAATGCTTCTCAGTGGCAAAAATGAAGTACTTAAGGTTTTTTTCTTCTTGATGTCATTTGAAGGAACATCCCCAGTTCCGTATGCATTATCGTTTCCTGGAGAATTTTGGCTGTCTTCTACACCAGTGCTCAGACAGTGCTATATTATACAGAGATCTCCAGCCTAAGAAAAAGCACCTTGCTTAGCATGATGAAAGAGATATGTCAGTATCACTCACTGCACAGGAGTGTGAGCACGGCATTCAGCAAGCTATTCACCAAAGCTTACAAATGGGAAAACAAGCTCCGTTAAGCTCCCTTTAAAAGCTCAGCGTTCTTCACCCTTCCTTGCAGTGAGAAGTGCCTTCATTGGAGCTGCTTGTGGAACAAGGTGATAATGACAAGGAGGAAGAATTTATCATCCACATTCACGTTGAGGGATACCTCACTCTGACCACAATCCCTGGCAGATTCTGGCCCCAGCTGATTAGTAAAGACACAGGAAGTAAGAGCTGTGGGTAACTGCTCCTCTGTGTATTTTTTCACATTGCTTTGGCACTCCGTGATGCATCAGTTTAATTATCAGACCTTAATTATTATCCTCAAAATGATCTGAAGTGAAGAACACATACTTACCTAAAGCTTCTTTCTGTAGCCATTGGATATAGTTTAAAAAATACTTTTTCTTTTTAGGTAGTTGGGTAAGTTGCAGAAAAGATCACAAATACTGTTGGTCAGAATATATTCAAAAGGTATGTTTTTGTTTTTTGTTCCATTGTTTTTAATGATTTTAAAAAAAGAAACAAAAGATCAGAGAAAAACATTTACTTAACATTTTTCAATTAATTGCATTATTTAGTGGGGGGGGGTTTATGTGAAAGATCAAATTCTGGAGAGGAATTCAGACCACTGAGAGGTTGTGTGAACACTTGTATCAAACCTGAGAACCAAAATACTTCTGCTACTTGTGGCTCTGTGCCTGGGACATGCACGCTAGCTATGTGTGCTTTGCGTTCTGTATGCTGTACAGCTCTCATTCAACCACTTTAAATCCAACAAGCTGCCAGCAGTTATCACAAACACACTTCTGGCTTAACCAAACTTGGTTATTGTTAGCAGGTGACAACAAGACATATCCAGTTCCAAACTTTTCCAGAGGTTGTGCTGTGATTGTTGCAGGAGAAAGCTGGATATTTTCGAAGAATAAGAAGATGTATTTGTTCCTTTAAGGGGACAAAACTACCAACTGGCCACATTAATTGGAGTTGACATTCACTTTAGTACAAACACTGCATTGCTGGTTTAGATAAATAGTAAAACAAGTTTGTTAGCAAAGGACAAGAATTCAAGTACACAAGTATAAACGATAAAGTTAGAAATAATTACAAGCAAAGGAAAGTGAAAACACTCATTTAACTGTCTAAATCTTAATATAGCAAGGTTTTGTTCAAGCCTTTGTTCAAGATAACTTTTCTCAACAACAGTCTTTGAGGAAGATGGTATGTGACCAACCTTATTGGTACAGGATCTCTTCCAGAGGCTCAAAGATGCTGGATCCTTTGTCGTCTTGGGTGGAAAAGACAACTTGTGGTTTTCTGACCCCTACTTTTCTAGCCCAGTGAACCTTTGAAAAGGATTCTTCTGGATGTCTTCTCCCCCTCAGAGTAAAGATTATTCAAGCAGAGAGGAAGGTCATATGCAGGCCCTATCAGAGGGGGGACCAGGAGGGCCATTTGGCCAGGATCTCAGGAGACATTTTAACAAATTTTAATATTTTTCTACCAGATCATTTCCATGTATTTTACACCTTGCAGTTATAACAGAGACAACAAAATAAACTATATATAAACACCAAAATTTGATTTAAATCATTGTGGGACCTCGGGACTTCATTAATTTTTTAGTCACATCTGAGTTTTCATCTGTATGACTGGAGACTGGAGTAGATTCTGTGATTAGCGATTCTATCTTATGAAACATTGTTTACAGTCTTTGCATAGTTTAGAGGTTTTGAAAGTCATAATTAATTCTGTTACTGTAAAGTGATTTTGCTTGGTCTGAGGGTGAGTTTAACCTTTAAATTAGATAAAACTTTAAAAAACAATTAGTCTGGTAGCACTTTAAAGACTAACAAAACATGTAGATGGTATCATGAGCTTTTTGACTGGTTATCTGAAGAACTGGATTATGCCCACGAAACTACATGTTTTATTAGTCTTTAAAGTGGTTTTTAAGTTTTTCCTGTTTAAATTAGATGTTTATCTCTGCATAGGAGATTTTCAAATTCCTGTTTTTTCTTGTGTCTTCATATACAATAACCATATCAGGTTCAGCTATAAGCTACCTCTTTGACCAGTTTTAGATTCACCTTTAAAGGTGTTTTTTATTATAATAAACTTTTAATTCTAGTTGTTTAATAAACTTTATATCTAATCTGGCAATTGCCCCATGTTCATATTCATAACAATGCACCAATTATTAGAGGAATTTAATAATGGGAACATGTTATCAGATGAAATTTCAAGACTTTGAAATAAAGCCATAAAGGCCACAGTAAATAACACCCCAAACCATTATTATATAATATTCATTGCAAAGTATATACTATTAAAATTTTGTATAAGCAATAGCCTTTAACTAATTCATTTATTATGTGTTACTGTGTTTTAAAAGAACCCCTTTATAAAAATGAAATGAAGATTTGAAAGTGGTGCAAGTAAGAGAAATAGCAGTTAGGGGTTTAAAGCTAATATCATTTTTCATAGAAAAGATGCCTCAGCCATTAAATGGTGACCATACTGACAGTGACACTTCCAGTTCTGATCATGAAAACTTTGTACCCACAAATTATTACATTTCAATTGCACTGCCTCAAAAGGAGGAGGTCATTAATCAACACATAGAAATGCCAACAATGTCCATAGATGCAGAATCTATGCTTAATTTAGAGGCTGTGCAGGCAGAAAAAGTTGGAGATGCTGGAGATGCTGTGCAACAAGAGCAAGAACTTATGACTAGCTCAGGACACAGTGAAACAACAGAGGCATCAGAGACTGATATAGGACTTCTTGATAAGAACAATGTTTCTCAAAGTCATTTCTCAAAGCCAGTTGATTTCAGATTCCAAGTAATATACCAAAAGCTGCTGAAAGTCATGCTTTTCCCACTCATCTGCCAATAAAAACTCTTCCAAATGGAGATATCTACACAAGAGACTGGCTCTGCTGGAGCATGAAAAAGCAGGCTCTGTACTGTGTGCGCTGTTTCATTTTTAACAGTAATACTTCAAATGCATCTGTACTGTCAGATCCATCTAGTTGGAGCATCACTAGCGGTTGGAGGAAGTTGAAAGAGTGAATACCTGCACATGAAACTTCAATATCACATGAAGATAACTATGTTACATGGAAATCAGCTAGCAGACCAGCACTAGCTGACAGTTCAATTGAAAACGTACTCCTGAGTGAAATAAACACAGAAACTGATAACTAGACAAACTCTCTGGCTTGTATCTAGACTGGCAAGTTTTTCCGCAAAATCATCTGCTTTTGTGGAAAATCTTGCCAGCTGTCTACACTGGCCGCTTGAATTTCCGCAAGAACACTGACGAGCTCATGTAAGATCGTCAGTGTTCTTGCGGAAATACTGTGCTGCTCCCGTTCAGGCAAAAGCCCTCTTGTGCAAATCATTTGCGCAAGAGGGCCAGTGTAAACAGCACAGTACTGTTTTCCGCAAAAAAGCCCCGATCGTGAAAATGGCGATCAGGGCTTTTTTGCAGAAAAGCGCGTCTAGATTGGCCACGGATGCTTTTCCGCAAAAAGTGCTTTTGTGGAAAAGCGTCCTGCCAATCTAGACGCGCTTTTCCAAAAATGCTTTTAACGGAAAACTTTTCAGTTAAAAGCATTTCTGTAAAATCATGCCAGTGTAGACATAGCCCTTGAGTTCATATTGAATGTCATTCTTTTTCTTTCTGAATAGGGATTGGTTTTATTCGGTTCCAGTCAACATATTGATGACCCTACAAACAGAATCTTTCTTGATATACTTGAGCTTCTTAGCAAGTATGACTCACTTTTAACAGGCCATGTTAAGTGTGTTGATGAATCACAAGAGAGCAAAAAATGAATGCAAGTCTATTATCTGTCTACCAGAATACAAATCATGTTTATTGAATTATGTGGAATATTTGACCAAATAACAATTCTTGAAGAGATACGACATGCGATGTACTTTCCAATAATTGATGCAATACCAGACTGTTCTCATAAAGAACAGATAACACTGGTTGTTCAATATGCTAAAATTGCAGGAAGTTCGAAGGTTTCAATTGAAGAGTGATTAATTTTGTTTGATAATTTCAAGAAAAAAATCGAAAAGAAATCACTGCTCAGATATTAGAAATTTTAGAAGGCTTTAAATTAAATTTTTAAGTCTGCATTGGCCAAGCATATGACAATGGATCCAATATGGCTGGGAAGTACAATGGAGTATAAGCAGTCCTTCTTGAGCAAAATCCAAACTGTATTTTCTCCAGTTGTGGCAACCACAAACTAAATCTTGTTGGTGTTGATTGCACTGAATCATGCAAGGAAGCAATCACATACTTTGAAACAATCCATCAACTGTGAAACCTCTTCAGTAGCAGTCCTCAAAAGTGGGAAATTCTGAAGCATCATCTGACTGTTTCTTTTCACGTCATGTTGATAACGAGATAGTCAGCTCAACTTGATGGCATCCAACCAGTTACACAGCATTTGGACTGCGTAAGAAAGTCTGTAAGTGAGCTTGAATCTCTTACTCTCACAACACAGGCTCACACTGAGCTTAAGTCAATCCAGAAGTATACATCCAAATTTGAATGCATTTGAATGTCATCCATGTGGATGAGGCTGCTAAAAATGATCCATGAAACTAATCTTGTAATTGAAGCTTGCAATGCTACAATAGATGTTGAGAGGGATAACGTTGAATTACTTCTTAAAGATATTCAAAAGATTAATGATCAATGGGACGCAATCCTTTCTGAGTCCAAATCAGTAGCATAGGATATTAACATTTTAATCTGATGCAGAAAGGCACTATGGAGTCAATTTTTGTGTTATTATTGACTCCATCAAATCTGGTCTTACACGTAGCTTATGATACCATCTACATGTTTTGTTAGTCTTTAAAGTGCTACCAGACTATTTGTTGTTTTTTAAATTAGATTTGAGTCACTGCAATAAATTTGTATCCTTTTAGGATTCTCCTTTTGGAGTTCAGAAAACTAAATGATGAGGATCTATATTTAGTGGTTGAACAGTTTAAACAAAGGTAAACTGAGAATTCAAGAGATATCTGTGACTAGTTCATCTTTCTCAAACATATACATTCCACCAATTTTAAATCGGACTGCAAGCCAAAAGACTGCTTCAAGAAATTTTCAATGTTGGCCTGTTTTTCCTAATATCACAATTGCATTAAATATTTTTGTCAGTCTCTGTATCATTGTCCTTCCCCTACTCTTTCCATTCTTATCTTGGGATGGACGGCTCCCCACTACAGCACACTACTGACTCTTGCCAGTGCTACCCTACTGAGGTCATGTTACTGACTCTTGCTGGCACTTCCCTGTCTGGAGGTGCACTCTGGGCTTGATCCTGTTGTTCAGACTGGGTATAAACAAACTATGAGTAAAAGTCCCATTCCAGCTATGTTGGGCAGTGTCCTTTTCCTCTCAGGTTTTTAAACTGAGTAATCTAAATGTCCCCTTCATTTGTCCAACCCTTCTCTGCAGCACACTCACAGTTCACCTCCCATCTTGGGTAGAGCAGGGAGGTAAAGAGGGTTCTTACCCCCTCCTCTGGTCACTCGGGATTTGCCTGCTCACTTCTCTCTGCCTGCACTCTGCTAGCCACTCCTCAAACCTTTCTGCTCTGTCCTGCTGGCCACTTACCATACTTCTTCACTGCTGCCCTGCTAGCTGCTCATCATATCTCTCCACCTCTGCTCAGCTCACCATCACCATTCAATCCCATCCACTTCTTGGCCAAGACTTCTGCCCATCAGTCTCAAGTGATTTCAGCTCTTAGCAAGAAGGATAGAAGAAATACAGCTCCAACACAATGAACATGAGAAAGAGGCACCCAATGATGCCCATTTAGCTCTGTTCTTTGAAGTGATGGGAGAACGGCTCAAACCAGTCTAGGCAGAGGAGACTATGTAGCTTTCTGACCAGAATAACCTTCCCTCACTCCCTTCTCTTATAGAGCTCTGAGGGTGTGTCTAGACTACAGGGATTTTTTTGAAAAAAGTAGCCTTTTTTAAAAAAATCTTTACCTGCATCTAGACTGCAGCCACGTTCTTTCGTAAGCAAATGAAAAGAATGCAGCAGTTTTTTCAATCGTGGAAAACCTCATTTTATGAGGAAGAACGCCTTTTTTCGAAAGTGTTCTTTCGAAAAAAGGCACTACGTAATGCAAACTGTGCTTTTTCGAAAGAGAGCATCCAAACTGCCTGGATGCTCTGTTTTGAAAAAGCGGCTTGCTTTTTCAAAAGTACTAGTTGTAATCTAGATGCTATTTTTTGAAAGAGGCTTGCAGTCTAGACGTAGCCTGAGAGTCGAGGCCCTGCTTAGCAAGGTTCTTTCTACCATGAACCTTTCCCTTTGTAACAGATTTAACTTAGTCCCGCTTTTCTGTATTTTCACATAATTACAAACATTGATAGTCATATTTCAGCTATCCCTACATTTATTGCAAATACTGCTGGTGTTGGATCACAGTTTAAGTTGATTACAATGAGCAAAATACTACTCCATCTGCTGAATAGCTAACACATCCAAGCAAAGCAGGAGCAAACTGTATTTACCTAGACACGCCCAGGGTCTTTCTCCCTTTCCAGTTAGCTGGAAGGGCAGCATTCCTTCACATCCTGATAACATATAAATGAAACGTAACAAAAAAGAAAGAAGTCAGAGATTTGAAAAGGGCCACACCAAACCTGCTACTGCAAACCATTGCATGAACACATATTTCAAATATTGACAAGACCTTCACATTTTGGGACCAGTTATTAACTCCTGGTGCATCTGTGAATGGCAGGCAAAAATATCCTTGACTGTTATGAAAACTGTCATGGCTTTGATTCAAATGAGTTTTCCCAAATACTTTCTTGCCATATGAATTCAGCTCTACTAACCCCATAATAACAGAACACTACAAAAATGCACTCACTCATCTCATAATAGCACAGAGTTTTCTTTGGATAACTTCCTTTCCAACCAATTCAGAATTTTCATTTTCTTTATTAAATGACCCTTTTTCATAGGCTGTGATAGCATTAGACCTGCATTAGATATTTCAAAGATGATTGGATTAAAGACTAAAATGTCTCTCTTCCCTTTTGATTCTGTCATGGTGTCTAAGTTAATTTACATTGTCAGTTTTGTAAGTGACATCTTTAAGTTTGATATAGTAAGTGTCTGATTATTATGTTTGACTTGAAGTATTGCTGCAGACGGGGAATCAGTTATTGAAATCTTATTTCACATACTCGTAAAGTTATCAAATTTATCGGCATTTAAAATATTTTGCTTTTATTGGGTTTTGGATGTTGCATGCATAAAGCAATCAAACAACATTATAATTTAGTTCTGTAGGTTCTGATAAAATAAATGGAGAATTGAATTAACCAATGACATCCCTAATTAAATCATTTTTGGGGAACCCCTTTCAATAAAACAAAGATGATAAATTGCCAGTGCTTGTTTAACTCAATTTATTCATGTTGTTTTGGTATATATTGTTAATTGTAGTGTGGCTAACAGTATAAAATATTCAGTTATATATTACCCATGGGAACTGCAGATATTTGATTCGGGCCCATTTTCATGTTCCAACCCTATTATAAATGTTGATGCTGTGCAATGGGCTGCATATCTCAGAGCCAGAAATAAAGTTACAATGAAAGACAGACACACTGAGCACAGAGATACCTGGGGAGTGGTTTCCCTAGCAACAAGCAGAAGAAGAGCACTCACAACTTTCTCTCCTCTGGTGAAATTATTGGTGGCTTGAGAGTCCACAGAGAAGACTCCTATTATAAAAAGCTGCAGTCAACCGATGTCTAATTCACATTAAAAAGATTAACATTAAAATGGATCCAGTGTCCATGTTGGGCATCCAAAAACACACTTGCAAGCTATAAATTTTAAGAAAAGCTCTTCCCTGTGAAAATTAGATCTTGCTGTAGAATACTGAGGTGGGCATTCAAAACTAGAGACAGGTTGGATCACTGGTCCATGTTGAAAACCTGGGCCTTCCAAATTTTGGTCAAGGATGAGAATGTAGGCTTTTCAAAAACACCGATAACTTTATTTTCACATTATATTTTCTCTTTTGCTCCCCAGGAACCATATTGTGCAAGTGCCTCTGCACTCACACAGAGGCCCAGTGACTGCAATCAGCCTGGTTCTATCTGCTTAAATGGTTCTTATTGGCATTGTATATGAGTGCCTTACAATCTGCAATGGATTATTCTTCCTTAGAGCATCCTTTAGAAGTAGGGGAGACCTATCCTTGGAATGCTGTGCTTAACATGGACACAAAAAGAAAATGGGAGAGAGTGAGGGCTAGTGGCACATTTTTGTAAGCATTTTTCACTGTAAATCGTAAGTGAACTGTAGTGTCTTTCCAATACCTCTTTGCTCCTGTTATTATTTACAGATAAAAAGCTGTAAGTCCTAGCATTACAGAAGCATGGTCCCCCAGAAAAAAATTCAGAATCATTCCGAAGACGAGCTCTTCCCTTTGCTACAACCAACTCAAAATCCTGGTTCATCTGCCTCCAAACAATTATCTGTGCACTGTATATGTCAGTGGCACTCCACTGACTCCAGAAGGAGTTACGTCAAGTTACACCAACTGAGGATCTGGTCCAGTGAAGAAAATGTAATCTGTGTTATAGGATATATTAGTGCAGAATTGGTCCTTTAAGTTACTAGCCATGTTCAGCAGGGAAGTGCTATGGAGAGGGTCCACTACTGGGCGCTGTACCTGAGATCGCTCATTTGATCATGGGCCAGAGCAGCCCCTGATATTTTCCAGGCTACAACACACATTCTTCCCTGTCACCATTCCATTGACTGAACTTCTACAGGATATAGCCTTACGATGCCCCCTCCTCTTCCTATCCATCTCCTCTTTTATGATGGTGCTGGTCTCTCTCCTATTCCTTGCGCGTTAGGCTTGTGCCTGTGTCTTGTCAGTGGATGCAGCATCTCCTCTTTCCTTTTTGTCCATGCGCAGGGCTAGACACAATGGAGCTCATCTCTCTTCTGATAATAATTGCTGATTTGGCTATGCTCATCTCCTTTCTCTGGGGCAGACCGCAAACAAGCAGCAGAAAGGAAAACAATTGCAGTGATTGGATCCTCATTTAGTTCTAGAGTTTACTACCTTCAACATGGAAGTCAGTGACATTCCAGGCAATTATCTCCTCAGCATTTAATGCTGATTGTGACAGCGCCACAATGACGGCATTCCATTCGCAGGGTTGGGCTCAGACAGATGGTGTCTCCATTTCAGTGTTGTTCCCGAAGAGATCTTAAAACCAAATGAGCAGCTTTCAGCAAAGATAATAACGTTAAAGAATAGAAAGTGATGATTATTCATGCACTTTAGATGAACATGAAGCTACAGCCAATAGCAGTCGATATTCTGTGGGCCTTAATACTGGCCCTTGAAATCCAGGTGCATCAGCTTGATTTTAAGGGAGCAGGAAAGATGCCATTGGGCAATAAATCTCATTGTAACTCACATTGAAGTTGTGCTCAGTTTACTGACCTACGTGCAGTCAATCAATGGTCTCCCCATTCAGATCTTAATGGAGGAGTGTCTCCGCTCATATAATCCCCCATTTCAATGCCCCACTTCCAGCCTCAACAGAGAAATTAAAAGCGAAGTGGCCTACCATAGGGTGGCTGATCCCAGTAAATGAAAAAGTCCAGCTACCATGCTCCAGAATAGGTTCTCCCCTTTAAGTCAGAGGGTGGGGCAGCAGTTGCAAGTTATAAAGGTCCAAGGAGAATCTGAGATGGGGAGAGCCAGTGAGACAGAGCTATCAGGGAATGCATCAGGTGATGGGGCAGATGAAAGCAGCCAGAGACAGAAGGTGTTTCCTGGTGGAAGGCTAATGGTAGTAAAGCAGTAGAGAGGTTTGCCAGCTGGTATCCCCTGAGCCAGAGAGTCAGGGACAGAGGGCTGGAGGAGGAGCATCTGCAGTGGGAATTGCCTAAGACGGAGTGCCAAAGCCGAGGGTGAGAGAGGCTGCAGAAAGCAGTGGAGGAGCTTACCTGCTCCACACTGCTGAGCTGGAGACAGGGGGAAGAGTGAGAGGGAATGAGGCATACACTCTGGAAGGATGAACTCTCACCAGAGCAGCTGTGGGGTTCCACCTTGGAAGGCTGGGAGGGCTAGGGTGGCTGTCCTGGCAGAGGGACAGAAGAGGAACTTAGGTGTGGTAGAATGTGCTGGCATGTGGTGTCATGTCATGGGATTTGAGGACTAAATACATGCAGGTGATGAATGAACTATGTTGGGGACTTTTGTGAAGTACCGATTTGCTCTATTGTTTCAATAATAAAAGTGGACCAAAGAAGGGAATCACTGAAGCAAGAAAGCCATTAGAGAGTTCTTCTCAGGGAGCGAAAACTGAGGTTGACCCACTGGCTGTGCAGTAGCCTGCCAGAAGAGGGAGCTCCAGTTGGAGTGAAACTATGGCAGAGCCCCTCCAGAGCTAAGTCAGTGATGACACAGTTAGGGGAAGTTATAATGTTTCTGCTATATCTGTGGACAAGTAGTTTGTATTGCTGTTCTGGTGGCACTTTTTGCAAGTAGCTAAAATAATTTACATTTTTTTTCTTTAAGTAGTAAAACTGGAACCCAGACTCCAGCAAGAGTTCAGAAATGTTTCTGTTAACAGCAAGTTTTATTAGGGAAGCCCTCCTGTAAAACGAATCTCAAGGAGTCTTTACAATTGGTGGCACAAATATTGCCTAGGTTATGTGTGATCATGTGACGGCACACCGAATTATACCCTAATGCAATTTAAACAAACCCTAACTTTCTGACAGCTCCTTCAATTGGACTTCAGTGTCTGCATCCTGTGCAAACAAACCTCACGCATCACATTAATAGAGCAGAATCTAATTAAACAGTACCTTGATAAAGACTTGATTGAATTCAGCTGATTGCTACAACCTACGGTCATTTTTGCTGTTGTACCAGCCAACAGTTATGAGACTAACATCACTAACCCTTGAACAAGTCACAGGTTTCGTTAATTCTTATGCTATTTATAATATGTGTACTATGGATTCTCTGATGCAAGAGGTCAAATTAAAGGATATAGGCAGACATTTGTCTGCACCTTGAGAGAAAATATCTCTCCACATATTCTGAAGACATTCCTGCCATTCTGTCCATGGCTTGTACATGTATGCATTTTCAGCTTTCTGTCAGTATAAATAAGTCAAAAGCAGCAAGACACACTACTGAGTTATACTGACACTCTCCAAGCAATAATCTGGCAAATCAGTCATGTGTAAGCGGGTTTAGGGATCTCCTGTGGAATCAGAAGTGTCTATGACCCATAAAAGCAACTAGGCACATCCCTAATGTTTAGAGGTTGAGTGGTTTGTATTCGCTGTGTGTATAGTCATAGGACTCAGAATCACATATGCCAGTTATTTGCCAAAGCCTGTCTCCAAAGTAGTCATTTTGAAAGAAAAAGTTACTTCATTTAAGCTAGGGTAAGTCTACACTACAGTGTTATTTCAAAATAGCTTATTTTGAAATAATGCGTCTACACACAAAATGCATTTTGAAATAGCATTTTGCTATTTTGAAATAGAGTGTCCACACTGAGTGAACTCTGAATCGCATTTAAGGCTGGCCAGAACCAATTCCAGCAGGGCATCAGGTCAGGACTTACTGTGTGGGACTGCTGCCTGAGGCTATCTGAGGTCTGTGCTTAAAGGGACCCTTCCTCAAACCCCCCCCCCCCCCCCCAGACAGCCAGTTCTCAGGTTTCCCTGCTTGCTTATCTACCTCAATAAGGTACAGCAAAGCATTTTGTCTTTGCTTGCTCTGGTTGCCCTCACTCAGGACACCACACCACTCTGCAACATGGAGCCAGAGCTGACCCTGAGCACTCTGGTGCTTCTCTTGGATGCGTTGCTGTGAGCCACTTTCTGCAGGCTGCCATCCGGGAGGTCCATCGGAGGACTGTCAGGATCCAGGAGGCCCTGTGGGAGAGGTTCCACCCTGACGAGCACTAAGAGCCTCTCTGGTCTGCTACACTGGGGGCCTGTGCCTCATTCCTCCCTTACTTCCTTTCACTTACCCCTCTCTAACCCCCCTTCTTGATGTCAAATAAAATACACATATTTTCAGGAACGCAAACTCTCTTTATTTAACAAAACTTGGGGAGGAGGGAATGAAACTCTGATGAGACTTGAGAAAGGAGGTGGGAGAGAGGAGAAGAGAGGGTGGGAGATGGAAGAGGATAACCTGGGAGAAGGGAGCTGCAAGGGGAAGAAGGGGAAGGGAAGGTGAAGGGCTCAGGGTTGGGAGTCTCACTGGACCAACTTGATGTCATGAAAACCTGCTCCTGGGTTCACATGTGGCCTTTGGTGGCCAGGCTGGCAGCTATTCTGCCATAGATGGCTGCATTCCTGCATCTAGTGTGAAGATCATAGACATTGAGGGCATCCCTCCCAAACCTGAATAAGGTCCATGATCTCCACCCTGGACCAGGAAGGCGCCCACCTTCTCCAGCCCCTGACAAACTCCTGGGAGCTGGCAGCCTGCTCCTGGGGAGCGGTGGAGGACTGGCTGCCAGTGGCTTGCTGCAGAGGGACACACAAAACCACCGAGAGTCACTGGGGTGCCAGGGTGGCTGAGAGTGCTCCTTCCCCACCACTGTCCCATGCCCCCACTCCCCGGGAGCACCCCCCCACACACAATCCTGGCCACTGTGGGCAGTCCTTAGTGCAGGTGGGACAGAACAAACCTTCCCGTGGAGGGGACTTTCACCACCTCTTCCCCTCTTCCTTAGGACAGCCCATCCCCTCCTCGCACCCCCCTTCCTGGCACAGTGGCCGGAGACTGCCATACCTGCATGAGCACTGCTCCGATGGTGGATCTCCCCATGCCTAACTGGTTCCCCATGGACTGGTAGCTATCCGTCATGGAGAGCTTCCAGAGGGTGATGGCTACATGCTGGTGGAGGGGAATGGTGGGCCTCATGTGTGTGTCCCATCACTGAAGAGCAGGGACGAGCCACTCACAGAGCTCGAGGAAGGTGTCCTTCTTCATCCTGAAGCTCTGAGTCCATTGTTGGTCTCCCCAGCACTCCAGGATAATGTGATCCCACCAGTCACTGCTGGTGTCCAGACACCAGATGCAGTGGGGCACACGTGTCCAGGAGCTGCAGCTGCTCCTCCATGTATCCAGGAGGGTCTGGAGGACGGCCTGGGGGTCAGGCTGTAGCAGATGCTGTGAGGCAGCCTTCAGAAAGTGCTGCCAGGCTTGCTGAAACACATCTAAAAGGAGCATGAGAGTGCCCAGAAGCAGCTCTGGCTCCACAGTGCAGAGTGCTGTGGTGTACCCAGTGAAGGCAACCAGAGCATGCAGATTAAAAAATGCTTTGCTGTCCCTCAGCGAGGTAGGCAAGCAAGCAGGGAAACCTGAGAACCGGCTGTCTGGGGGTTCCCTTTAAGCACAGTCCTCAGATAGCCTCAGGCAGCAGCCACACAAAGTAACTCCTGACCTGATGCCCTGCCAGAAGTGGTTTCAGCTGCCCTTAAATGTGATTCAGCGTCCAATACGTGCGAACGCGCTATTTCAAAATAGCAAAATGCTATTTCAAAATGCATTTTGTGTTTAGACACATTATTTAAAATAATCTTATTTCGAAATAACTATTTTGAAATAAAGCTGTAGTGTAGATGTACCCCTAGAGAGGAAAGGGAATCTTAGGGTAAAGGCCTAGATCTAGGAAATATTTGGAAATGTAAGTTCTCTCCCTTGTTCTGGCACTAATTTCCCATATTACCTTAGGAAAACCATTTAGTCTTTCAATGCCTCATTTTCCATGCTTTAAAATGAGGTTTGGTACTCACAGGGAAGCTGTTGATTAGTAATTAACTCATTACTACTGGAGAACATTTTGTGCTCCTTAAATGAAAATTGTTCCATTAATGAAAATTATTCTATTATTGTTAAATACAGATAATTATCTATTTTTGCTTTGAATGTTAAATTTTAATATAAATACATCCCAACCATTGTAAACAGTGGTATAAAAAGGGAAACACTATGTGAACCTGTTAAGAACAAGAGCAATGCAGATGCTGGAGTGCAATGTGGAATAGGACTTGGTTTTTTAACCGCTTCACATTTTCTTTCTATGAAATAACCAGGACTCTCCTTGCCAAATCCACGTGATGTTACATAATTAGTGATTAACCTAATCTCATGTGTAGTGCTGAAGAGGAGCCAGTGATGGTACATGTATGTACCCGTGACATAGGGAAGGGTAGGAGAGAGGCCAAATTTAGACTGCAAGGAAGAAGATTGAAATCCAGAAACACTACAGCAGTGTTCTATGAAATGCTTCCAGTTCCACGCGTAGGGCTAGGTAGGCAGGCAGAACTACAGAGTCTCAATGCATGGATGAGACAACGGTGTAGGGAGGAGGGGGTTAGATTTATTAGAAACTGGGGAAAACTTTTGGGTAAGGGAGAGCCTATACAGGAAGGATGGGCTCCACCTAAACCAAAATGGAACCAGATTGCTGGCACTTGACATTAAAAAGATGGTAGAGCAGTATTTTAAACTAAGGGCAAGGGAAAAGCTGATGGGTGTGGAGGAGCACATGGGTCAGACAGTGACACCTCTTAGTGGAGGTCTATTAATAGAGTTTCTCTCTGTGCTAGCAAGAAAAAGAGGATGGAAGATGATAAAATATGGATAAGATCAGATGAGAAACGATCAAATAAAAAATAATCTAATACATGAGGAAATGGCAGACAGATAAATAGTGACAAATTTTTAAAGTGCTTATACACTAATGCTAGAAGTCTAAATAATAAGATGGGTGAACTAGAGTGCCTTGTTTTAAAGAAGGATATTGATATAATAGGTATCACAGAAACTTGGTGGAATGAGGGCAATCAATGGGATGCAGTCCTACCACAGTACAAAATATATCAGACAGACAGAACAGTTTGTGCTGGTGGGGGAATAGCACTATACGTAAAAGAAAATGGGTAATCAAATGAAGTAAAAATCTTAAATGAACCAATATGTTCCATAGAATCTCTGTGGGTAGTAACTCCGTGCTCAAATAAGCAGAATATAGCCATAGGGATATATTATCGATCACCTGACCAGGATAGTGATAGTGACTATGAAATACTAAGGGAGATTAGAGAGCCTATCAAAATAAAAACTCAATAATAGTGGTGGATTTCAACTATCCACATATTGACTGGGCATACGTTACCGCAGGACAGGATGCAGAGATAAAATTTCTTGATACCTTAAATGACTCCTTCTTTGAGCAGCTGGTTCTGGAACCCACGAGGGGAGAGACAATTCTCAATTTAGTCCTAAATAACGTGCAGGATTTGGTCCAAGAGGTAAATATAACTGGACTACTTGGAAATAGTGACCATAATGTAACAATATTTAACATCCCCATGGTGGGAAAAACACCTCAGCAACCCAAGACTGTGGCATTTAAATTCAGAAAAGGGAACTACACAAAAATGAAGAGGTTAGTTATACAGAAATTAAAAGTCTCAGAGGGGTAGTTGTATTAGTCTGTAACTGAAAAAAACATAAAAAACAACAAGCTATTTGTTGTTTTTTAAGAAATTAAAAGGTACAGTTACAAAAGTAAAATCCCTAAAAGCTGCATGGAAACTTTTAAAAGACACCATAAGAGAGGTCCAAATTAAACGTAGACCCCAAATTAAAAAACATAGTAAGAGAACCAGAAAAGTGTCACTGTGGCTTAACAACCAAGTACAAGAAGCAATGAGAGATAAAAAGACATCATTTAAAAAGTTAAATCCCAGTGAGGAAAATAGAAAGGAGCATAAGCTCTGTCAAATTAAGTATAAAATTATAAGAAAAAACAAAAAGGTTTTTGAAGTACAGTGAGCCAAAAACTCAAAAAGTTATAGCAAAATATTTTTTAAGTACATCAGAAGCAGGGACCTGCTAAACAACCAGTGGGGTCCTTGGATGATCGTGTTGCTAAAGGATCACTTTAAGATGATAAGGTCATTGCTGAGAAACTAAATGAATTCTTTACTTTGGTATTCACGGCTCAGGATGTTAAGGAGATTCCCAAACCTGAGTCATTTTTTAAGGTGACAAATCTGAGAATTGTCCCAGATTCAGGTGTCAGTAGAGGTGGTATAAGAACAAATTGGTAAACTTAACCGTAACAAGTCATCAGGACAGATGGCATTCCCCCAAGAGTTCTAAAAGAACTCAAATGTGAAATTGTAGAACTATCAACTGTGGTTTGTAACCTATCCTTTAAATCAGCATCTGGACCTAATGACTGGAAGAATGCTAATGTGATGTCAATTTTTAAAAAGGGCTCTAGAGGTCATCCTGGCAATTACAGACTAAGTCTAATGTCAGTACGGGCCAAATTAGTTGAAACTATAGTAAAGAATAAAATTGTCTGACACATATATTAATATAATTTGTTGGGGAAAAGTCCACATGGTTTCTGTAGAGGGAAATCATGCCTTACTAATCTACTAGAGTTCTTTGAGGGGGTCAACAAGTATGTGGATAAGGGGGTTCCAATGGATATAGTATATTTAGATTTTCAGAAAGCCTTTGACAAGTTTCCTCACCAAAAACTCTTAAGTAAAGTAAGTTGTCATGGGATAAAAGGAAAGGTGCTATCATGCATTGATAACTGGTTAAAAGACAATAAATGAAAGATAGGAATAAATGGTCCGTTTTCAGAATGGAGAGAGGTAACTAGGGATGTCCCTCTAGGGTCTACACTGGTGCCAATCCTATTCAACCTATTTATAAATGATCTGGAGAAAGGGGTAAAAAGTGGGGTGGCAAAATTTGCAGATGATACTAAGATGAAGTGGGTCTTTGCCCATGAAAGCTTATGCTCCAACACTGTGGTTAGTCAATAAGGTGTCACAGGACTCCTCGCTGCTTTTGCAGATTCAGACTAATACAGCTACCCCTCTGATACTAAACTGCTCAAGACAGTTAAGACCAAAGCAAACCGTGAAAAGCTTCAAATGGAACTCACCAAACTAAGTGATTGGGCAACAAAATGGCAAGTGAAATTTAATGTTGATAAATGTAAAATAATGCCCATTGGGAAAAATAATCTCAACTATATATACAAAATGATGGGGACTAATTTAGCAATAACTACTCAAGTGAGAGAGTTTGGAGTCATTGTGGATAGTACTTTGAAAACATCCACTCCATGTGCAGCAGCAGTCAAAAAGCAAACAGAATGTTAGGCATCATTAAAAAAGGGGTAGAGAATGAGACGAAGAATATTTTATTGCCTCTATGTAAACCCATGGTACTTAAATACTTCATATAGATGTGGTCTTCTCATCTCAAAAAAGATATATTGGCATTGTAAAAGGTTCAGAAAAGGGCAACAAAAATGATTAGGGGTTTGGAATGAGTGACATATGAAGAGAGATTAAAAAGTCTTGGAGTTCTCAACTTAGAAAACAGGAGACTGGGGAGGGGTATGATAGAGGTCTATAAAATCATGAGTGGTGTGGAAGAAGAAGGAAAAAAAGGAATAAGGAAAAGTTATTTACTTGTTACCATAACATAAGAACTAGAGGTCACTAAATGAAATTAATAGGTAGCAGGTTTAAAACAAACAAAAGGAAATTTTTCTTCATGCAGTACACAGTCAACCTGTGAAATTCCTTGCCAAAGAATGTTGTAAAGACCAAGACTTCAACAGGGTTAAAAAAACAACTAGATAAATTCATGGAGGTTAGGTCCATCAATGGCTATTGGCCAGGATGGGTGGGAATGGTGTCCCTAGCCTCTGTTTGTCAGGGGCTGAAATGGATGACAGGAGAGGGATCGTTTGTTGATTACGTGCTTCTGTTCACTCCCTCTACGGCATCTGGCATTGGCCACTGTTGGAAGACAGGACAGTGAGCTAGACGGACCTTTAGTCTGGCCCGGTATGTCTGTTCTTATGTTCTAACCTTTGAATTCCATTCACAGCTGGCATGGGAACGTGTGTGTTATTTTGGGGTCATGATCTAGTTCAAGAGAATTGTTGAGAATCTTTTTAATTTTCAAATGTTCACATTGCATATTCATGTAAAAGAAGTGCTGGATGGATAAGGTATTCTTTTGAAAAACAGCATAAAGCTCCTCCTGCCCCAAATTATAGAGGTTTTTAAATTATTCTGTTAACAGCAAGCATAATCAATCTCTATATGACATTTTTGAGGTGGTCTAAAAAGAGATAAAACTCTTTATTTTAATTTTAATGTGTGAAAATGATGAACTGTAACTGAATGTTTCCTCACACTTTTATTGAATAATTTTCCTAGTGTTGCTTAAAGCTTTTCATCCTTTATTTGAAGATTGAAAAAAGGAAGTCAGATTTGATTAACAGTTATTGTCTGCTCAGATGATGCACTTGTCAAAGGTGAGCACCTATGCAGTGATCAAAAGCTCTTGCTAATAGAGAAAGAATTTCAGAAACAATTGTGAAACAATCAATGTGTTTCTATGATTCAATAAGCATATTGCAGAACAAAAGTTCCTGAGCAATTTGGTAGATTGCATGTTATTAAAATGAGAGCATATGTCTCTGTCATTTACTTCTGATATAAAGGACCCTTATGAGAAAATGAAAACATAAAAACAAACATTTCTTTCCTGATTGCTAGAAAGCTCTGTTTATGCTTCAGGTGTTACAACTAACTGTGGGACACAAACAGTATCATTTAGATGTTGGCCTACACCAGCAGTTCTCAAACTTTTTGGGCTCCGGAGCCCTTTATATGTGTAAGAATATATGCGGAGCCCCAGCGGTTCACTGATTTTGTGTGTTATACCTATCGATGTTTCCAGTTTGTCAACCTTGTGGAGCCCCTGGAGATGTCTTGTGGCGCCCTGGGGCGCCACGGAGCACAGTTTGAGAAACACTGGCCTACACTAAGGACAATGTACTGCCCCAAGGGTTATTTCAGGAGGGATTGTGCCTTTAAGATGATAGAGTGTGTTCTCTACAGGCCACTGAAAAGTGATAGTGGGGCCATGGCTCTGCATTCTTTAGGAGTTAAATAATAAGGCACCATGCTCGCAAGTCTAGATAATTTCTTCAGATAAAAATCATCAACACCATACACACACCTCCAGCCACTCCTTGAATTAACCTTTTAGAAACCTAAAAATAGTGCATTTCTCTCCCCCCCCATCCCATAATTCTCTGTGCTTACTGATTCTAGAAGTGGAATTGGTGAGATCATTCAAGAAGTGTCATTCTTGAGAGAGTTCCAAACATAAAAGGACAAGTATCTGAAACCCTGTCCCCAGGAGAGCCTGAGACCAGTTATGAAAACTCAGATATTTCAGAAAGTTCAAAAAAAATCTGAACTGTTGTTTCTTGTTCTCTCCCTAACCAAGGGGAAGACATTGAGAAGCAATAATGGGACTCCTGCATCCACTTACTTGCCATTTGTCCCTAGGGGGAAAAAAAATCTCTCCGTGCCTCTCCCCTTAGTCTTAAACTGCAGGAGTTATTGAACTGAATTTGTGAGTTCCCAAGAAGTGTCATCTTGGATCATATGTAATACCTTAGCCATTTTGATGTCAGTAATTGGAACAAGTACCGTATATACTCGAGTATAAGTCGACCCGACTATAAGCCGAGGCACCTAATTTTACCCCAAAAAACTGGGAAAAAGTATTGACCCGAGTATAAGCCTAGGGTAGGAAATAAGGCAGCCTAGGGTAGGAAATGAGTCGGGGCGAAAGCTGCTCCGGTGCCCCTGGTCTGCTGGAGACCGTCTCCAGCAGACCAGGGGCACCGGGCGGGTTCCCGCGCTTCTGAGGCTTTGCCAGAGCAAAGCCTCAGAGACGCGGGGAAGCGCCGCTGCTGCCGCTTCAATCTGGGTGCCTGTGGTCTGCTGGGGACCGTCCCCAGCAGACCACAGGCTCCCAGATTGAAGCGGCAGCAGCGGAGGTTCCCCGCGCCTCTGAGGCTTTGCTCTGGCAAAGCCTCAGAGGCGCGGGGAAGCGCTGCTGCTGCCGCTTCAATCTGGGTGCCTGTGGTCTGCTGGGGACCGTCCCCAGCAGACCACAGGCTCCCGGACTGAAGCCGCAGCCGCGGGGGGGGGGTCCCGCGCCTCTGCGGCTTTGCCCGCCTCAGTTCTCGAGATGCTGACTCGAGTATAAGCCGAGGGGGGCATTTTTCAGCACAAAAACTGTGCTGAAAAACTCGGCTTATACTCGAGTATATACGGTATTTCCCCTGCACCACCTCCCCCATCAGTGTCTAATGGGAATATTGCATCTTCATTTCACTGAATGTCATCTAGGATATTGACTACAGCGTCCTATAATTAGTGTTATCTCCAGGAAGTCATTTTAATATGATTTCCAAATTATCTTCCATTCTGCAGAATGTAATTCTTCATTATATTCTCTTAGTCATAATCTTTTTCTTCCTGGAACACGGAAATAATTTTGGAGTTGTTGCCAACAGCTATTTGAAAATACTCAGGGCATGTCCATCTTTTCCATCTGCATGTGTTTTCCTTTTCATATGATACCTTAGAATCCCTTTTAGGCTTCCCTGTCTTCTCTACCTTCAATTCTTTCTGGAACAATGGCAGCAAAAGATGCTACACAGTTATCCTCCAAGGATCACTCCATAATTAGAAATGGGCCCAAACCAAACTCCTACATTCAAGCACTTCCAAACTTTGGAAAACTTCCTGACTCATGATCATATCTATTCACTAGCTATGTATTTTTTAAAATACCATGTCCCTTGTCCTCTTCCTCCTGAAGTCAAAGAGAGATTTGCCACTAAAATTGCAATGGGACCCTAGTAGGCCCTACCTGAGCAATTCTATCACTTACATGCAAATCAGATGGGAGCATTGCCTTATCCCCAGTAATGAATGGGAGTAAGAGCCCCGGCACAGGTAGATGTAAAAATAATTCTAGATTGCCTCATGGACATTCAGGGTGAATTCCCAGCCCCACTAAAATCAGTGGCAAAGCTGCCTTTGATTCCAATGGAGCAAGATTTTACTCTCAAGGCATACATGTTCAAGACTGTCTTGAACTTGGCTAGTCTGGAAAAATATTCTCTTTATTGCCTGTGAACTCCTAGGTGTTAAATTTTACTTTAACAAGACAAAGCAACTTTAGTTAATGGAAGCCTAAATAGATATCAAAACAATATGTTTTGTTTAATCCTATAATTCACACACTAAAACATTCTGTTTGAAATTTTATTTAGAAATAATATCACTGATAAGTTATCTTTGCCAAGCTTTAGCTCAAAGCCAGATTTTACAGCTGAGCTATACTTCCTTGGAATAAAGGATTTATCATGGACGTGCCAACAAAACCTTAAACCGTACTATCTTGGTGCAACTGCACTGCTATAATAAGACTTTATTTGATTTTCTCAAGAGCTGTAATAAGATTAAGGCATAATCATAAATTCCCCAGTGACAAAAGATAAACTGTTCTTCATTGATCTTTCAGAAACCAGACCAATTTCTGGATACTAAACAGACTTATTTACTGCAGCAGCAAGTGTATTATTTTTCCAATAACTCAGGGCCTGATGCTTATAGAAAAGAGACTCTAGTGACTTCTCCCAAAGCCCAGGGATATGATTTGCCCTTAAGGGGAGAATATCTGAGGATTGCCAAATTTCCTGAGGGTTATCATACAGGTTTGGCTTTCCACTGATTTATATAAGTCTTTCCAGTTGGCTTATTGGCTTCCGCTAAAAGCTGATCTCAGAACTACAGCAATTAATTGAGTTTCTTCAACCTAACATTCAAAACACTATGTTACTTCAGAGTTCTTTTACACACCCTTTCAATAAATTTAATTAGTCCTTGCTGATGCATTTAAGTGATTGTGTAGGTACAGTATCGTTATAATTAGATTAGATGAACTGTATGTACCCATGCAAAGGTACTGAGTATAACCTGCTTCTTTCTAGTGACTTACAAGTGCACTAGGCTAGTTTCTATTATAGGTTGGACCTCCCTCATCCGGCACCCTTAGCATCTGACTGATCTCTAATGGGGGATCTTGCCAGTCAATCCTGGTTCTCCCTGCTGCTGGCCTCCAGGTTCTCCTGACCTCCAGGTTCTCCTGGGAGGCTTCCAGCTACCCAGCCACCGGGCTACACTACCAGAGGCACCCTCAGCCCTTGCCTCAGCTCCAGCCCCAGCCTCTGCCCCAGCCATTGACCATGCTCTCTGGCCCAGGACACAACTGCATTCCTGGTCCTACCATTCACCCTGGTCCCTGCTGCTGGCAACCGGATTCCCAGCCAGCCTCTGCTCCCCTCTCTGGTCCAGCAACTTCTGTGCTCCTGCCAGACCACAGATGTTTCTGGACCACGAAGTCCCGGACCAGAGAGGTCCTACCTGTATTTGTTTTATAGTTGCATTTAAAAGATACTGTTGAACTTAGGGCCCCATTGTGCTAGGCCTGGTACAAACATCTAGTAAGAGAGATCTCTCTGCACTAGTCACCTTACAACCTAAACAAACAAAACAAACAATGGGACAAAGGGATTATTATCCTTATTGTATATATGAGGAACAATGCACAAGAGAGACTGAATGAAATTTTCAAAATCCCCAAAGAGATGAAGGAGCTTTGAATGGGACATGTGCGCCTATCTCCTGGAGTCATTCTGAGAAACCCAAGTAACTGATATAAAATAGGAGATCTGGGGAAGAACTGCAGTAATATTTTTGAGTCTCCCTCAGTATCTTAATCACAATACTGTCCTCCCTCTCAAGGAAGAGCATCTTCATCACATTAGCATAGGTGCTGATCCACAACGAAGTCATAGCTTGTTTCCATAGCGGGTCATTTTCAACCCTTCAATGGTCTTACACCAAGGATCAATTTGGCCTTGTGACTTTTATTCCTAGATAAGTTCTGAAAACCTGTAAATATTGGTAGCTGTCTAAAGTGCTTCGGGGTATGTCTACACTACCACCCTAGTTCGAACTAGGGTGGTTAATGTAGTCATACGAACTTGCAAATGAAGCCCGGGATTTGAATTTCCCGGGCTTCATGTGCATGTTGCCAGGCGCCACCATTTTTAAATGTCCGCTAGTGCGGACTCCGTGCCCGCGGCTACACGCGACACGAACTAGATAGTTCGGAATAGGAAGCCTAGTCCGAACTATCTGTACGCCTCGTGGAACATGGAATGTGGAACATGCAAATGAAGCCCGGGAAATTCAAATCCCGGGTTTCATTTCCAAGTTCGTATGACTACATTAACCACCCTAGTTCGAACTAGGGTGGTAGTGTAGACATACCCTCAGACAATAAAGAACTCATTGTCTTATTCTGAGAAAATAACTCTTTAAGGCTTGGTTTGTGGGTAATAAACTGTACTTAAAAACAATTTCACCTCAGCTACTAGGACAGATTTTCTAAGATGTTCAAAAGTAGGTCAGGAATCTAATGAGTCAACTAAATGTGTCAAGCCAAGAAGCACTGGAGAAAAATAGCACTCCATTGGCAACAGGATACTTCTATTCATACTGTTAACTGTTGTGTAGCATTGCCATACCATGTTAAACATGCCACTTGCCATCCCAAGGGCTTCTGCATTTCAGTGGCTGACATGATTACTGTAGTCAGTGCAACCTCATTACCCAAGATCTCCGGTAAATGCAAACCTTCTGGTAATTGGGATTTCTGGTAATCCGGGAAAGCAAAGCATTCTTTGAAATCTGCATTTATAAGCCACACAGCCAGTTTTCCAAAGACCTGTCTGATTAAAATGGAGGGCAGCTGGATAAAGGAATCATTGGTGCTGTAGGGATACTTCAAAACACTCTGTGTGGACTGCTCATAAACACAGTGGAGTGGTTCTTTTCTCAAGTGCTTTGGAATGCTGAGATTGTGAAGGTTGTTTCTCCCATACTCCTCAGCTCACAGCAAGCAGAACTTCCAATCTCTCATTTCTAACCCCTCTGGTGATGCATTCCGCATTTGAAAGAAGGCTGTGTGCCTAGACAAATTCAGGGAAAGCAACCTTTGTTTAGATCATAGAAGTTTTCTGCTATAGTAAGTGTGAGTTAGATAACTGAAGGTAAACTACATATGTTTTTAAGGCAAATTATATAGTTTGAATGCAACGGGAATTGAAGATTATCTTCTGATCTTGAAACAGGGCCAAAGGCAAGCTTGAAGGACTTACATACAAGCTCTCATTGGCAAAACTCCCAATGAAGTTAGAGTTCAGAGTGGCTCTGTCAAAACATCAGAAATGGGCCTATAGAAAAGTCATACTGTGAAATAACAATAGTTCGGCTTTATAATTCCAAAGAGTTCTACAGACGTTAACTTATTTAAAGTAATTTCATTATAAGAATATTCCAATGTACAGCAGAGATGTTTTTAATTTCAAGGTTGAGGTTAATTTTCTTTACTAAAGCAATTTAGTTCTCAACTAAATCTAAGAACACTTAAAAACCTAATTTCAGAGCCATTAATAAATAATAATAATAAGAAGAATGCCTCAAGCTTTTTAAAAACTTTCCATTCTAACAAAATATACTCAAAGACTCAGGATGGATTATCCCCTTTTCTTAACACAGTGAGGTAAATTATGCCATCAGTTTTGAGGCCAAACCACGTCACATGTTTTAAAGCGGAACTCTGCTGAAATCAGTGAAGAATTCTGCTTAAGAACCAATAGCTCAACATGGCCCATGAGGAAAACTCTGTTCCTTTTACTATTGTAAACCACTGTGTGAGAGAGAAATGTTAAAATTCATTTTGAAATACTTTGTGTAACAATTTAATAGCTTTTCTATGTTGGCTTATGAAATATTCAGTCAATTCAGTTCCTGACATACAGTTCACCTCTTTTGTTAAGGGAAATGCAGTTGAATTGCCTAAACATTGTAAGTGGTATTGGCTAGTATGCACATCATGCCTTAAAATGACAAAAGAATGCGTAAGTACTGTGAGTATGGAGATGTATAATTAAATTCCACGTAGATCCAGACATGTCTCACTTTGGCACCAGAGAGTAAATTACTGACATAGTATCTATCTCAGAAGCAATATATTCTGAGTGCAAGTTTAGTGTTAAAGAATTACACTTCGGCTGCATCTAGACTGGCAAGTTTTTCTGCAAAAGCAATTGCTTTTGCGGAAAAACTTGCCAGTTGTCTACACTGGCTGCTTGAATTTGCGCAAAAACACTGACGATCTAATGTAAGATTGTCAATGTTCTTGCGCAAATACTATGATGCTCCAACTCAAGGATAAGCCCTCTTGTGCAAATGCTTTTGCGCAAGAGGGCCGGTGTAGATAGGTAAAAACTGTTTTGCGGAAAAAAGCCCCGATGGCGAAAATGGCGATTGGGGCTTTCTTGCACAAAACCGCGTCTAGATTGGCACGGATGCTTTTCCACAAAAAGTGCCTTTGTGCAAAAGCATCCGTGCCAATCTAGACGCTCTTTTCCGCAAATGCTTTTAACGGAAAAACTTTTCCGTTAAAAGCGTTTGCGGAAAATCATGCCAATCTAGACGCAGCCATAGTGTTTAGTTTATTAGCAGAAGTTCCTTAATTTATTGCTTTTTTTTGTATATTCAGTGGTACCAGGTACTTTCACGCCTAGATTCTGTTCTATGCTGCAGTTCAAAATGTCAGTAGGTTACGCAAAGGCCTAGTAATGAAAAAAGAAAATAAAAAAGGATCTGCTAAGAAAATTCCCAAGACTGTAAGCAAAGAAGTAACATATGAAAACTAAAACACAATGATTCAGGATGAGACATTTCAGCTATAACCAGAACAGAGCCAAACATGATGAGAACGCCAACCATCACAACATATCTTTTTCATTGTGAATTCTGCTTTTAAGGGCAGATGTTGCTGAAGGAAAGGCACATAGGAAACACTTTCTTCTGTCAGGTGCTGCTGCTCCACCTGCTGGTGTGAGACTAAGAGGCTCACCAGTAAGGAACTAACTCTTCCTACTTCAGATTCCTGTTTCTCGTAAATCCACAAGCCAGCAGCTAGAGTTCACTGAAATCCAATACTTTTAAAGACAATGCCAAGCCAAAGAGAGGATGGGAAGAAGCCCTTACTTTTGATCCCTCTAAAAACACACAGAGACAAGAGCAGTTGCTTGTCCTGCTGGCAGTTGTTTTTAACATATTAAAATGTTACTGTGACACAGAAGAAGCTGAATTTGAATAGCCACTGTCTACATTATGAAAATTGTAGCCTTTGGCTGCTATGAGGCTCTCTTTGCTATCATATATTCCTGAAGTCAGGACTGGGAAGAACTAGAATCAGTAATACATGTATAATACCAGTTTCTGGCAGAAGCCTTGAGATTTACATAAAGATGTTGCTCAATTCACACTAGATCTCACAGCCAACTGTTAATATTATTCCTTACTAACACACAATAGGAGCTTTTATTCCCTACTGATCCATTTGATAGATTGGCTGATGAACAGCTGACTCTGTGCGAGAGGGTTGGCAAACAGACTGAATGTTGATCAGGACAACTAGGCTCCAATTCATCAAGTGATTAAGTTTCAAGCAAATTCAAATCCTGTAAGGTCTTAAGCTAATGGGACTTGTATGTTAGGGTATGTCTACACTAGCCCCCTAGTTTGAACTAGAGAGGCTAATGTAGGCATTTGAAGTTACAAATCAAGCCTGGGATTTAAATATCCTGTGTTTCATTTGCATCTTCCTTGCCGGTCGCCATTTTTGAAATTTACAAGTCTGGACTAACTGCCCGCTTCTACACACGGCAGGGACCCAGTATTTCGAATTAAAGCCCTAAATCGAACTACCTGTTCTTCCTCCTGCAAGGCCTACATAGACAATTCTAATCTACAGAATGAGTCAAATATCCCTTTCACATTGACAAACAGCATATCCAAATTAATATGCTATTACATACATAATGAGACCCTGCATGTGAGCACCCTCCATGAGCTTTGGGGAAGTTCATGCACAAATGTTATAGCCCATCACCATTTCATTCAGTGACAGTAAAATGCTGCAACAGGGAGTACAACTGGATACATGAAATATGAATCCACACTGACATCTCATGGTCTAAGAGAGCATGTATTACTTTCTAAGCATTTTCAAATAAACATTCAAGGGAATTTAGGGGAATTTAAGGAAAATAAGCGTCAGCCTTTTCTAAGCATTTTCAAATAAACATTTAGGGGAATTTAGGGGAATTTAAGGAAAATAAGCTTGAACAAAAATTTACAGTAGTAAATGAAACTCCATTGGAGCCATATTGAAGTCATCTCAACCCTAATCCTTTAATTGACAGCATGTTGGCCTCCTGCCTGCACCTAATTCAGAATCCCACTGAAGCCAGTAGGGCACCTTCAGACACAATGAATGACAGCAATTGGGCCTTAGCCATTCAACAATGTTGAAATAATTCATTAAAGTTTTTATATTCAACATTGTTTTGTTCTCTTTGTACAGCACCTAGTCCCTGACTGTGGCTGCTGGGCCCTATGGCAATGCGTATACTAATAACAAAAGGATAAACTTTATCATCCAAATTCATTAGATGAATTTTTCCCTCTGTCATAACCACCTCTTTCTTTCCAACCTTTATTCTTTCCACCCAAAAATATCACAAAGTAAAGTTACAATTTCATAATAAAGGAATAGTGATAGAAATGTAGCCGTGTTAGTCTGGTGTAGCTGAAACAAAATACAGGACTATATAGCACTTTAAAGACTAACAAGATGGTTTATTAGATGATGAGCTTTCATGGGCCAGACCCACTTCCTCGGATCAAATAGTGGAAGAAGTGGGTCTGGCCCTCGAAAGCTCATCATCTAATAAACCATCTTGTTAGTCTTTAAAGTGCTACGTAGTCCTGTATTTTATAATAAAGGAAGTGATGTATCAAAGTGCGTAAGCACACAAATATCATCAAGCACGTGGGCAATCCCACTGAAGTCTATGCTCCTATGCAGGATTATTAATGAGATTTTCATTTTCCCTGAGGTGTCTCAGAAACCGTTTTTTAAAAGTAGCTCCTGTGACTGCTCATGGAAAAGTAACCAAAGAAGAGCTGTGACCAGAAAACAGAGTGTATGGTCTTTTATGAAAAGGAGGAGGTTCATCAACTAAGGAATGGACCCAAAGCTCACTACGGTCAATAGGAGTCTTCCCACAGATTTCATTGAACATTCTAATGCCACTTTTAGCTACACTGAAGTTATTAAGAAGGTAGCAGTGTCACACCAATGACTTTCTGCTATGCCAGAGAAAAATTCCCTTCCTTTGGGAGGACCCCTAATTCCATGCTTGTTGATATCGGCTTATCTTGATTTTCTTCTCTTCTTTGTCTCACATATTAAGTGTCCACAGATGGGACTTTTGCAGCAAAAGCCATGAATCTAAATGGAATAACTGTATCAGGATTTAAACCAGGAAAAGTGTTGCCTCTGTTAAAGAATGAAGAAGCATGGCAGCATTTATCCTTAGCATTTATCCTTAGCTTATTTATTATCTCTCAGAAAAATTAAATTGTATTATATTAAACAGTAAGCATTTTCTCTACTGCAGAAAATAACATAGCACTCATCTTCCACATACAACAATTACAGCTGACAAGAATATTCTTTCTGCGTCATCTGAAAGGACAGATTTAGTCTGGGTATGGTAGCAAACTAGAATGAATAATGGAAGTGTTCACATATAAATGTATCAAATCACATTTTCTATTTAGAGCTACACAAATAAAAATAAGAACTAAATTACGTTCTCAGTCATAGTTAACCAGATTTATACCAGACTCTACTTTACCAATGAGAGACGCTTCATCCATTATATCTAGATTAGTAATGCTCCCAAACCCCTGTTGCAATTAATGTACTGTGGCCCTCAACAATGGTGCACAGTTTGAAAGAGGAGAATATTAGCGCACACTACAGAACTTTTCATGTGAGCCAGCATAGTTCACACTGTCCAGTTAGTGCACTAAACATGGTGTTTTAATCTGGTGCAGATTAAAGCACCATGTTGACAAGCCCCAAGTACCTTTCAGGAACATTAGGCTATGGACTTGAGGATCTTTTATCCTTCTTCAGGTATAGGAAGCTATATGTCATATTGCAATGCAGGAATATAATTTGTCTTCCTTCTCCCCCCCCCCCCCCACTAAGTCTTTATTTGGTTAGTAATTTTATTGTTACAGGCAGTCCCCGGGTTACGTACAAGATAGGGACTATAGGTTTGTTCTTAAGTTGAATTTGTATGTAAGTCGGAACCGGCTCCAGATTCAGCCGCTGCTGCTGAAACTGACCAGGGGCTGACTACAGGAAGCTGGAGGCAGAATTGCTTTGCCCCCAGCTTCCTGGAATCAGCCACTGATCAGTTTTAACAGCGGCTGAATCTCGAGCCTGGGACGGAACAGCTGGGCTGCCAGGTAGGTCCCTGCAGGACCAACTCGGCAGCACCCCAGCTGCTCTATCCCAGGGTCCACAACAAAAGCCTGGTCTGCTGGGGGGGGTTCACTAGCTGCGCCCCCCCCCCCCAGCAGACCAGGGACACGGGGAGCAAAGCCGCAGCGGCGGCGGGGTCCCGCGCGTCTGAGGCTTTGCTCTACCAAAGCCACAGAGGCGCGGGATCCCGCCGCCGCTGCGGCTTTGCTCCCAGTGCCTCTGGTCTTCTGGGGACCGTCTCCAGCAGACCAGGGACACCGGGAGCAAAGCCGCAGCGGTGGCGGCGTCCTGCGCCTCCCCGGCTTTGCCAGAGCAAAGCCTCAGAGGTGCGGGACCCCTCCGCCTCCCCGGCTTTGCTCCAGGTGTCCCTGGTCTGCTGGAGATGGTCTCCAGAAGACCAGGGTTCACCCGGAGCAGCTTTTCTCACCCCGGAGGTCGAGGTGGCGGGACCGCTGCGCTCTGGGTGGTCCCGCTGCCTGCGAGCTCTGGAGTGAGAAAGCCCCGTTCATAAGTGCGGATCCGATGTAAGCCTGTATTTGTATATGTAGCTTTTGGCATCCTTGCTTGCACCTCTTACTATGCATGAAGCTGTCCCCATTTAATGCTTTGAAAGTCACAGTATGTGTGCAAAGAAAGTGCAAGTACATTGAGCTCACAAAAGAGTTGCACGGCAATGTGGGGATGAGTCAAGCATGTGGGCCTTCCATGGCATTTTCTGAGGATCATTCATTAATCTTAGATCATTACATATTTTTACTACAAAATGTGTCTATAAGTGCTTGGACTAGAAGATCAGCCAACACCAACTGTTTCAGGTTGCCTCATTCAAGCAGCCAGTTTAGGTCAAGTTAAACAGTTATTTGTTCATTGGCTTCTTCTCTACACAGCAGCAGCAACAAGGCAGAGCTTATTGTGTGGTCAACTGCAATGTCAAGAGGAGAACTAGGAAGGGAGAAGAAGCCTTGCTGTAAAACCTAATTACAGTAAAACTCCATTGGTCCGGCATCTGACAGTCCGGCACTCCTGATGGTCCGGCACCATCAGGAACCCGGAAGTGCTCCGCTGCCGGACCATTGGAGCTGCTCTGCCTTCAGCTTCCCCTATTCAGCCGCTGCTAAAACTGACCAGCGGCTGAATCGGGGAAGCCGGAGGCAGAGCAGCTGGGGCGCTGCAGGGTAGGTCCGCTAGCGCTGCCCCTGGAGGCTGCGGGACCAACCCGGAAGCACCCCAGGCGTCCCCGATTCAGCCACTGCTGAAATTGACCAGCGGCTGATTCTGGGAAGCCTGGGGCAGAGCTGTTCTGCCACAGGCTTCCTGGAGTCAGCTTTTGGTCAATTTCAGCAGCGGCTGACTTGGGGACATCTGGGGCAGAGCAGCTGGGGTGCTGCTGGGTTGGTCCCTCACCGCCGCTCCTCGGCGCTACTGGATCATCCCGGCAGCACCCCAGCTGCTTTGCCCCAGGCGTCCCCAAGTCAGCCGCTGCTGAAATTGACCAGCGGCTGACTCCGGGAAGCCCGGGGCAGAGCTGCTCTGCCTCAGGCTTCCTGGAGTCAGCTCTTGGTCAATTCTTAACTAATTCGAATTAAGTTAGTTCGAATTAGTGCGGTAGTGTAGACATACCCTTGTTGTTTGGCAAATTCTCTGGTTCTGCACTGGTCAGGTCCTAAGGGTGACAGACTACAGAGGTTCAATCTGTACTAACCTCTGCCTACGTCCTGGCCTCACGCATGCTGTGAGTATTGATTAGGACAGCACGGTTCTAGGGCATGCTCTGATCCTCACCTGTTGAGGAATTTGGATGCATTTACACTAGGTAAATTGGGACTCTTAAGACAGCTGTAAAGGTGATAGCAACTTTGGGAGCTGTAGATAGGTCATGGATATTTTTACCATTTTGTTGAGTAACTCCTAACCTTAGGGCTTCATGTTATCCATACAACTTCATGGTAAATTCTGGAGCCCATTTTCCCCACGATAGATAAGGCCAATACATTTAGATTCCTATTCAAACCCCATTTTCCTGTCAAAAGATAGTGGCAGAATAATAAATGTAGGCTTTTTCGTAATTTCTTTATCATTTTTCTATTATCCTTGCCCTGAATTCTCCAAACCTAATAAAGCTCCTATTTACTGTTTTTATTATTTGGTGAGGTATAATAGCTATTTTAAGTTTCTGTGCTCTGACTGTCCCCTGTATGAGTTTGGGGTTGAATATTTTCCTGAAGAACGGGCTCTCTTGTAGGCAGAGCACAAGGTTATATTTGTATAATAAGGATAATTTCAGGATTAATGAGGGCAACTTCTGTTTGCAATGAACAATTCAACCATCTGTTTGTTCATTCACAGAAATCAGAGGATCCTGAATCAAATTAGGTCTAGTGTTAAATTAATATACAACCAGCTTTACTGCTCATCCATTTTCATGTAATAGAATGAGTAGTCAGAGAAGTGTCTTCACCAGAAGCCATTACATCATCCAGTAGGGAATATAAATGGTGGTAGGATGGCGTAGAACTAACCTGCAGGGGAACCTTAGGACCTAAAATGGCAGTGATGTAACATATTTTGTACATTTTAAACGTTGATTGTATAGAATGTGCTTTCAAGATTCACACAAATAAGCTCAAATTGGAGCCCTCCACCAGAAAAAAATATATGCCTCCAAGTAAAGTAAACCACACCTGAAAGAGTCTGATCAAGTGTCATCCCAAAAGATAAAGGCTATAATTTCTAACAAATACTAAAGAACCATCTCTGAGGTATAAGTTCAAAATACTCTGAGGTATAAGCTCAAAATAAGTCCTCCTCCCAAATTTACTTCTAGCCCATTCTCTATGCTACTTCTGGTAGCATAAGATAACATGGATGGGGTAGTTTTCAGACTTTGGGAGTAGAGATGCACAAAGCTAAGCAGAGGTTGTGCAGAAGGAGAGAGTGAGAAGCAAAACATTTAGATTTGCTTTCAGTTTTGTCCTTCTTCAACAAAGTAAACGAACTAAAAAAATCATATAAGAGAGCTTTAGTACTTGTGAAACATACATACTTCCTTACATGCTCTGGACTAGATTGTCAATTTAAGTATTCAATTGCCTCTCACATCCTAAGTAGTCAGGACAATGTTTAGTCTTGATTTTTTTAGACCAATGCCATATCTGTTAAAAAAAACAGACAGAAAAGCTGCAACTGAGCCACAGTTTTAGTTAAAATTTGCCACAGTTTTAGTTAAAATTTGCCACAGTTTTAGTTAAAATTTGCCGTCATGAAAAAATGTCTGTGGGTGCCGCAGGAAAGCTTCCCTATATCACAAAAGTTTGTGGTGCGGGATTAAAGAATGGTAGGTCACAAGTATTTGTTATTAATGGGGGTCTCAGCAGATAGGAGGGAAATCAGGGCATTGATAGGAAAGGTTTCAGAGAAAAGGTGAAGAAGGGCTTTTGGCAGTTAGGGAAAGCATTGTATCAAGGCTGCATGTTACTGTTTGGTGGAGGCACAGGGGCTGGTCACAGCAGGCATCAGTGGGTGTCAACAGAGCATGGCCCCATGCCTGCATAGATTGTATACAGCCCTATATTTAATTTTCCCTCAAATTGCATCAAAAAAGCCCTTCCAAAGTTATGAGTTCAATATTGTTTAAATTACAGGTTGACAAGTTCACAATATAAATGATAGGACTGAATCCAGCTCTGAATACTTGCTCTCCCTCCCCTGCATTTCTATTTAAGACTGTGTGACTGTGTGGTGTATAAATCATCACAGAATAGGGTGCAAATGTCTGTAAACTCACCATATACAAGATGTACAAATCTGCAGCAGGCTAACACACTCTAATGCATGTTCAGTCCCAATAAATCTTTCCAGACAGAATTCTACGCAGGGGATTATAGTGGAAACATGACATAACCGCAGCTACACGAGCTCTCCTTGAATAAAAGCTAAATAGAAAACACATGTAGAAATGCTCTATTGGCAGCAAATACTTTGCAGTAAGGCAGCTCTGTGTTATCTATTGCTGGATTGAACTCAGACTCATAGACATTAAGGTCAGAAGGGGCCATCTTGATCATCTAGTCAGAAGTCCTGCATGTTGCAGGCCACAGAACCTTGCCCATCCGCCCACTCCTGAAATAGACCTGAACCTCTTGCTGAGCTACTGCAGTCCGCAAATTATGGTTTAATGACTTCCACCAGTTTCACAGAATCCACCATTTACACTAGTTTTATCTCTGATAGCAAAGTCCATAACTTCAAAATTAAAACACAATTCTGGAAAGTGCTAAGTTCCCTTAATTCCTACTCATTGCACAGTGGGTTGAGGATGGGCAGTGCTTCAGAGGATTGGGTCAGAGCTCAGTTTATTTTCTTGGCCATATTAACCAAATCTCCCTGGAGCTAGAGCAGGGGCATTTTCATACATTGGTCCAGGAGTCTCCACAGGCCAGGAAGGGTAGGGGAAAGGGGGGATTAGGGTGTGCACTCGTTCTACTTCCATGTGGCTTCCATTGCCACAGGGAGTGTAGAGGACCTGACCACGTCTGGGTCCCCTCACTAGGCCCCCTAGTAATCCCTGAGGCCACATCCCTCAGGGAAAGGGATACAATGGAGTGATAGGGTGGGGTCATTCCTGAAAGGAGTGGAGTTTGGGGTACAGGCACAGACACACACATACCCCAGACAGCCAGCACTCCCAGGCCACATTGCAAAAAGACTCTGGCTGTAGATGGCCTGCAGGCCGTGAGTTTGAGACCCCTGAACTAGAGGGAAGATAATGAAAGAGGTTTGATCAGAATGGTGGACTTCTTTTCTGAGTCCTGCAAAGCTTCTCTTTCAGTGCCATTTAATATACTACACATCTGATAATACCACTGTTTAGCATTTAAAATTGCTATACATAATCAAAGTACTATCAAAATAACTAATAAATGTATTCATTACTATTTCAAGTTTCATCGGAGATCTATTTCCAGGGCTCTTATCAGGTCTCGTGCTGTTCTGAATGGTATGACAATTACTTTACCACTGAAGTCTAGAAGTGACAACCTTCTTTTAAATAAAGAAACCCTAGGAATTGTGTATGGCAGGCCTGCACAACATACGGCCTGAGGGCCTCATGCGGCCTGCAGAGGCTCACTGTGCGGCCCGTGCTGACTACGGGTGGTGCGGCCCCATCCAATCCATCGGCCAGCTGGGCAGAGCGCTGCCAGGGAGGGGGAAGTGCGGCAATTCTCACCGCCGGGCTGCCTGCATGCTGCTCCGGCGTGTGGAGGCGGGGCGCCAGCCAGAGGGCGGAACGTGTTCGGTATTTTTCAAGAGAGCATCCCTACTTGCGGCCCACAGCTGTTTTCTTTGGAGTAATATGGCCCTCGCCACTTTCCGAGTTGTGCAGGCCTGGTGTATTGGGTATACTGGGAACGGAATGTGTTGTAGCCAGATCATGCTGTGATCAGACAACACCCCTGCCCTTCCCCCCCCCCCCCCCCCCCCCCCCACACACACCTCAGGGCCTCTAAGTGCTGGAAAAAATTAGAATAGGCTAAAGGCTGCTCTAAATAATACTAGGAGCCAATGACTTCCAGCTGCTCCTTGGATTGAAGGCTGGAAAGATGTCTTTGTTTCCTTTTCAGGTACCAAGTACTTCTCTAGTGAACATAAGGGATTGTTGGTACCCTTTCATCTACAAAATACAGTGAAAATTGCAGCCTGTGATGTAAAATAGACTCCAGGAAAGGCCATCCCATGGCTTGCAGCTAATTGTTTGAGCTAAGCTTCTATGACCATAAATCATCATTTTAAACATTATATGCAACATTTTAAATATTCAAATGTAGAAGCATATTACACCAGGACTCGCAAATCTGCTTTAGCTCCCCTTTGTCTTCTGGGTGGAATCCAGTGTGTTAGTTATAACCTGTAAAGCTTTCAATAGTTTGGGAGGTAGTTATATGAGAGATTTCCTGCTTCCCCTTGACATAAAGCCAGACTTGAAATCAGCAGAGCGTTTGAGCTGGAGTTTCCCTTGGCTGTTGGCAGGGCTTTCTCTGTAGGGATACTTAATTTTGGAACTCAGGGTACGTCTACACTAGCCCCCTAGATCGATCTAAGGAGGCTAATGAGGGTGACCGGAATTGCAAATCAAGCCTGGGATTTAAATATCCCAGGCTTGATTTGCATGTTCCCGGCCGGTCGCCATTTTAGAAATTGACTAGCCCGAAGTAACTGCCCGCGGCTACACGCGGCAGTGAAACAGGCTTCCAACTTAAAGCCCCTAATTCGAATTAGGTGGTAAACCTCATTGCAAGAGGAATACCACCAAATTCGATTTAGGGCTTTAAATCGGAATCCCGTTTCACTGCCACGTGTGGACACTGGCAGTTACTTCGGGCTAGTCAATTTCTAAAATGGCGACCAGCCGGTAATATGCAAATCAAGCGTGGGATATTTAAATCCCAGGCTTGATTTGCAATTCCGGTCGCTCTCATTAGCCTCCCTAGATCGATCTAGGGGGCTAGTGTAGACGTACCCTCACTTCCCCACCTTTGGTCATTCTGAGCTTGGATTTGTCAACCCTCCAAACATAATGCAAAGGCTATTTTTAGCTATCTTTGTTAAGGCTATCAAGGAACATACAGAGTGGCAGGAGTTGTCATCTTCCAAAACATTGCTTTTTCTGTTTGATGCTGCTGCCTGCTCTGCATTCCTTAAAATAGCAGCTTGTGAAGTAGTGCATTGATACTTTTGTGGTTTGTAAAGCCCTAAAGCTATTTTCCTGATTACACTGAAGACGTGATCTTTGGAGGGAAAGAGGGAGGGAAGATTCTATGACTTGCCCAGGGAAGGAATATGGTCTGGGGAAGATGGGTGTTATATAAATACTCATATGTTTGATGTAACATTAATGCTCAGGACTATTATTGTTATCAGAATGAGAATGGTAGGATACAGAAGGGGAGAGAAGCATTTTAATGTTTTAAGACTGACTTTTGCTTTTTAAATATTTGGCAGAGCAAAATTAATCCTAAGCATCTTTAACTCACTAATCCTCATCACCACAAATGTGTCTAGTTTCACATAACCCCAACTGCCAGTCTCCTGGGAAACAGACAGGAACCCTCGTTTGGCTCACCTGACAGTGGAAAACAGCTTCCTCACTACAATCATGTGTTTCCCTCCCTCTCTCCCCTTAAGGCATTAGATTTATGCTGGCATAGTGTAATATCAGGACAGAGAGAAGGTTAGAACAAATCAAAGCTTGTGGTAGGTGTGGAAATTTAATTTGATCATTTCTGTTTTGTTTGTCTCCTTACTTTGAAGAAAGAACCTGTGACACTGGGGAGAAGAGATACAAATTTGACAATCTGTCAACTATAAAGTGTGGTTTTATGCTAGTAGATTCTCATTAACATTATGTACATGCTTTAAATCCCACTTTTCTCTTTGAATCAGGACTATGACAGCCTGTAATTTGTTGGGAACGATGGAACTTGTTGCTACTCTAAGAGTGTGAGTCAAGAAATGGCATGAAGATGCTTGCACTTCTTAGGCCAGACTTTCAAAGATATTTAGATACAGATGTAGATAGGTGCCAAGTGGGATTTTTTTTAAAAAGGCCTATGGATTTAGGTGCCTAAATGACTTTCAGTGGGAGTTGGGATTTTAATAGAAATGCAGGTTAAATGCCCACTGAATCCTTAAGTTCCTAAATACCTTTGCAAACATGGCCCTTCACATCATGAAGCAAAGCTATTTTCCTCTGTATGTTGCAGTACTCCAGTGAAAGCAGTCTTTCTAACATGCCCTGATAGAGTATAAGCATTGTAACTGTATTATCCAATTTCCTTCTTGAGTTTGTCAGTAGCTTTGCATTTATAATATATTCTTTCATGGCAGTATTTGGTCCTGCCATGAAGGCAGGGGGCTGGACTCGATGACCTCTCGAGGTTCCTTCTAGTCCTAGTATTCTATGATTCTATGATTCATGCAGGCCATTTTCAGATGCCAGTATAAATCTTTGTCCTTATGTACCTAAGGTTTTAAAGGAAACAAAAGTATTTCTCTAGGGTTTGGCTTGCCCGATTTCAACACAACAAAAAACAAAAACAATGTTTGAAGTTGTATATAGACAATGACAATGAAATTTGTGACTTTGTCAAAACAGAGACATTATTTTAATTGTATGAAAAGAACTTTTTCAAGCTGCCATGATCTCTCAACCGCTCCTGCAGCAGGCCCATAACCTCTTGTTGAATTAGTGACGTCATCAAACCATGATTTAAAGACTTGAGACTCCATAATTATTTTTAGATGACAAATCTGAGGAACTCTCCCAGATTGAGGTGTCATAAGAGGTGGTTTTGGAAGAAACCAATAAACTATTAATTCGGTATGCCACCTGTCTACACTGGCCGCATTGAATTTGCGCAAGAACACTGACGATCTAATGTAAGATTGTCAGTGTTCTTCCGCAAATACAATGACTCTCTCATTCGGGAAAAAGCCCTCTGGCGCAAATGCTTTTGCGCAAGAGGGCCAGTGTAGAAAACTGACAACTGTTTTGCGCAAAAACTCCCCGATGGTGAAAATGGCGATCAGGGCTTTCTTGCGCAAAACCGCGTCTAGATTGGCTTGGACGCTTTTCCGCAAAAAGTGCTTTTGTGCAAAAGCATCCATGCCAATCTAGACGCTCTTGTCCACAAACGCTTTTAATGGAAAAACTTTTCCGTTAAAAGCATTTGCGGATAATCATGCCAAGCTAGACGTAGCCACAGTGTTTATTCCATTAAAAATATGGACAAGCTCTTTGTTTGGTTCCTGTGGGACTCTCACGCACACTGTCTCAGTGGTGCACCTGTTACCTTTCTTCTTCAAAGTGATTTTGATTTAAACAAACTTCATTTTATCTATTCCATCATTTCTATGTTCATTGTGGTCTAACTCAGTGTTTCTCAACCTTTTTTTTTTTATAAAATACCCCTTTAAAAAAATTGTAAGTATCCCCAGTATCTACAGTTTTCAGTCACAATTTTTTTCTACCATTGCAACACATTTGTTTAAATAACTTTAATCGTAGCTGGGAGGATGATGAAATTTTTGGGTGTAAAAAGAACAAACATAATAAAGCACTGTAAAACTTAAAACAAAAATTTAATTCTCCACATTTCAGTTGTGTTGACATACCTCCCCTCCCCCCAACTTCTCTTGAGTACCCCTAAGGGTACTTGTATCACTGGTTGAGAAACACTGGTCTAACTCGTTAATGTACAATGTTATTCTACCACCTTTATTTTTATTTCTGTCTTTCCTGAACAGCACATACACTTTGAGACCTGTATTTCAGTCAAGACTTCTACCATATTTCACATATCCCTCTAATATATAATATTACTTCCTGCAGCACTAGTTCTAATTCCTCTATTTTGTTACCCAGGCTCCATGTATTGGTATACAGACACCTTGGTTGTTTCTGCTTGGCTTCACCCAGATTCCTTGCTTGATTAGGAATAAATTAATTTGCCAGAATTGCCCACCTAACAGTGCCACTGCCACTGTCAGTAACAATTTTCTTTCTTGTCAATTCTCCAGCCCTCTGTCTTTGTAAATTGTATTAAGGTTACTAGGTGACAGATACATCAAATGTCTCAGGATGGAATGGGGTTCTGTGGGAGAAGTTAGGAAGATCGTAGAAGAATTTTGGCAGATAGTTAAAATGCACTTATTGCACAAATAGAATGCAACATTATTTGAAGTTCTCCTATATTAACAGCAGTCACATCAACTTTGTGAATGCATAACTGAGTTCTGAGAGTGATAAATCATTCCTTCACATCAGACACACACCTTTTATGTAACTGAATTCACTAGGAAAAATTGATATCCTCTGGAAAAGAGATAAACCCAGTAGGTATAAATTCTGATTGCCACCCTTCCGCAGAAAAACTGGAAGAGAGATTACCCTGTTGTAATCAGGATATTCTCAGGATAGCCCACTGTACATTATCTTAACCACATGATGTCTCTCTTGCTCCAAAAAAATACAGCTGCAAAAGTGGTCCTCTGTCAAATATATTTGAAAGCAAGATTTTCGAAACTGGAAGTTTGGAATAGAAAACAGCTTTAATTTTGGATATTGTTGATTATGTAGAATTCTTTAAAATTCATCTAAAATGTAGAGTTTCAGCCTACTCCAATTTATCGGAAGCTAATGTTTACTTAGAGGAGCCTAGACTCTGGCTGTAAACTTTGGCTCTCTAACACAGCTACTTTTAATGCACATCAATGGACAGAGCTAGAAAATCTAAAGGTGAAGCCAGAGAGTATAAGCCAAGACTAGCATTGAGCTACTGGAGAAGACTGTGGTACCTAGGTATAAAAAAGTAAAACTAAAAAAATAATAACTAATGTTAGTGTGACCTGATGAAGCAATGTTCTCACTGATTTGCCTCCTTCTTGATTTATACACTTACCCACTCAGGTGCTCACAGTTCAATCTTGAGATATACTGTGTCACTTAAACACTTGCTTTGAAGACTCATTCCATCATTTCTACAGCACAATTGTAAGTCCCTGGATTTAAGCGGCAAAACTCTGCACTCTGGGCTTTGATAAAGAATCAGAGTTGCTTCCAAGACCTGGGGAGAATAGACACAAGGTCCTATGGCTTGTGCAGATTTCAATCTGATCTTTCTAAAAATAACTGTTTACACTTAAATTGGCCATGCACATACATACATATACGTACATACATGTACACACACACCTGCTCATTTCCACCACTAGCCATATTCCTAACTCTCCACCTCTACAAAAGTTCTACCTTTAATTCCCTCCACCCGTTACAGTTGAAATAAATTCAAACAATGTATGTTAGAAATGAAAGGACAACTCAAACAATTTGAAAATAGCAACACACTGAAACTGAATTATACCCTTGTCACTCAGTGTTTGAGAATGCATTGTCATTTGACATACAAAACACATTCAAATACATTAGTATTTATTTTAAGCTGTTATCTACTGAAAAACCTGAAAGAAGTAAAGATGAAGGGGAAAATTAAGTCTATAATTTACATGAGAAGTGGAACATTATGCATTTGGTTCTAAAAGGATTCTCCTCAAAGTAAACATTAATTTGTTCCTCAGTATAAAAAGATTGCTCTAGAACTCAAACTAGGACAAGCCATGAGATGGAAGGTTGTATCAGGAAGACATCCTACCCTATTTTCAATAACTAAGTAGGTCCTGTTGCACAATACTCCTCATGAAAATATTTTTGTGCTTTAGATCTGACCTACTAGGCATCCATGATCTGAGCCTTATGTAGCTTTCTGCTGTAAACTAGGGAACGACTGAGAAAAGGTCACAGGTACAACATGTTCAGATTTTGGAGCAGGATCTCTATTTTGCCAAGGGTCCCTTAGGCTCAGCAAAGGTGATCAGAAACATAGTCTGGGGGCTCCTTTAACTTATGCCAGCCGCATCTAACCACCAACTACAAAAAAACAACTGTTCTCACTGGGAAAGACCATCTGCCCATTTTCTTCATGTAATTTAGAAGAAAGTTCTCAGAGGACCGCATGCCAGTTCTTTCTACAGTGTTATTAATATTCCAAAATTAATTCATAGGGCAGGGACTCTCTTTATCCACGTTTGCATAGCAACCAGCACAACTGGGATCCTTGTAGCTTTGAGCACTACCCAAGAGTGTATATATTTGAGTAAACCCTGTTATATATATACAAGAAATTTCCACAAACTTCAGTGTGAGTTGCATCTGAATACTCAAATTCTAATTTGTTTCCATTTATCTAGACATCACTTCACTACTAAGATCCTGAGAACTTTTTAATAGTGTGCCACAAACTACTCAACTATTTAGGTTAAGAATTGAAAAATGCTGAATGCAACTGAAGTGATAGGAGATATACCTGGTAGACAATATATATTGTAGATACCTAAACTGGAATTTTACTGGGACCTAATCAAAGCCTACAGTCAGAAAAAAATCTCTATTGGGAAAAGCACTTCAGCACATGCTAAAATGCTTTCCTGATTGAATGCTATTTCTTAGCTTGGGAGGATTAGATTCTTACTGTTAAACATTAGGTCCTACATGCACAACAACCCCAATTAAACAATGTTTCCTTTGATGATAACCAACATTTATAGCTACGCAAAGTGAGTAAGATGCTGGATATTTATTTTGTATAGTTTGACACATGGATGTTGAACAATTTGTGTTTTAAAGCTTTAACTTTTTGAATTTTGACATCTGACATTCAATAATTGTTTGCTCCCTTAATTTTAATCAATAAACGCCCAAACAATCCATTGTCATCCATTACTGTGTGGATATGATGGGGAGGACTTAGGTCACACATTCATTTGAATGCAAAATCCTTCCGTTGTTACAAGGCTCTATTGTTGGGGAACAGAGTGTCCTAAATTCCATCTCTCATAAAGGGGGCCTTAAGTTTGCCGGTCACTGACTTGCTCCAGTCCTCTCATCAGACAGGCCATCAACCTCCCAGAATATTGAAAGGTTGTTCTCTGTAATCAAGTACAACTTTTCTTTGAAGTCAAATACATCCATTCCCAAATTTTTCCTATGGTTAGGTAGGTAGTTCACATAGTAAGAGTTGTCTTTCTGAAGGCAAGTATTACGCATCTTAATGCTATCACTTCCTTCTATCAAGGAGTGAAGTTGGGTATTCACAGCCTGTAAACACACTCTTAAGTCCATTCATCATCTTGCATTTGCACAATGTGCCTCAGAATTCATCATTGAATTTAGTCTGCTGGTTGGATCATTAGCTTCCCTGGAGAGGACAATGTAAACACTGATCCATGCCCCCTTTGGGCCCATGAAAGTTCTGTCTAAACTAGAGTCCTTACAGAAGCACAGCTGTATAAATGCTGCTACGGTTCTGTGAGCGCACTCATGTAGCATTCTATGGTGAGAGGAAAGAGCTCACCCGCCAACATAATTAAACCACCTCGAATGAGTGGCAGTAGTTATGCCAGTTCCCTGCTGACAGGATACTAGACTAGATGGTCTGACCCAATATGGCCATTCTTATGTTCATTTCAAACTTTTCTTTATATTGTACCCAATTGGCTAGTGATGGGGCAAACCCTAAGCTGGTGGAAGCTGTCATAGCTCCATTAGAAATGTCAAGCTGACAGACAGCTGAGTGTATCTATATGCCAAGAATTACATGATGAAATGTTGGACAATTCTCTTTTTCTAAATTAAATACTAGAAGACTTACACAATGTTACCTGGGTCCTGCCCGGAGCTGTGTGGGGCTGCAGAAACCTCCCCCTGCTGCTTCCCCAGCCTGGCCTTGGTCCAGAGGGGTGGCCTGGGGGCAGGATGGGACCATACAGGGATGAGGAAGAGAATAAGAGGAAGCTCTGTAGCAAATTTGGTGGTCCTAGCTCTTACCATTGAGGAGGAGTTCTTGAATAAATGGGCTCACAGACAGATAGATGCATAGACGGACGGACGGACAGACAGACAGAGAGTGTCTTCTCTTCACATCTCCTTACTGCTGTCTTCCTGGGCTGCTTCTTACCCAGTCCCTCTCAGGCCTTTTCTTCCCACAACATCTCTAAGTTAATCCTTAGCCAGGACTCTCAAGGTATTTCCCTGCCCCCCTCTTACAAACTCCCAATCTTGAAGTATAAACTTAAATCAACTTCCCTCCTTGGCATTGGCCTTTCTGCTACCCTGTGTCCCCTGCATTGCTCTTTCACTGAATAGCTCCCTCCCCCTGTGGAAATCTAGACCCTGCCCCTTGTACTGGGACTTACAAATGGAGCCTATTCCAATACCTTTCCTGTCCTCTTGTCAAATTTCCCTATTCCAGAGAAGATCCCAGGGCCAACTCTCACAACTTCCTAGTCCCAGGAAGCGGCTGCAGAATTCTTCTCCTCCGTGTAGTCCCATTCTGCAATAAAATTCCTCGCTTTTTAACCAGTCTGCTCCTGCCCAGCTGAGCGTCAGAGTCAAGTCAGTCTGACTGTTCTTCCAGGTGTAGCTTGGAATGCTAGACAAACTTTCAGGCCCACATTATCCCTTGCGGTGCGTATGTAGTATGGACATCCCATCTTATAGACCTTGCCACTCTTACCCATGCTTGTGTCTCCTCAAAATTAGAATTACTGCAGTACACTCTATGTAAGACTACAGATTAAAATCAGCCCATGACAGAGCCACTGTGTTCTGCACCAGCCTCACATAATGACTGGGGCATTGAAGTACATGACACCAGAGCTCTAAGGTCTGCACTGACTGTCTGTTGCTCTCCAGGTAATTCAGGACATTGGTTATGACTTAAGCTATGTCTACACTACAACATTATTCTGAAATAACTAGTGCTATTCCAAAATAACTTAGTTCGCGTCTACACAGCAGGCAGTTATTTTGAAATAGTGTCAAAATACTGTCAAGTTAGAGGACTTCTTACTCCGACTCCAGTAATCCTCATTGTACGAGGAATAAGGGAAGTTGGAGGAAGAGTGCTCGATTTTGAAATAAGTGCTGTGTAGACACTCCCTATTTTGAAATAAGATACGCAATTGAAGTAGCTCAATTTGCATAGCTTATTTCGAGTTAAGCCCTGCTGTGTAGCTGCACCTTTAAAAACATTACTTGAAGGATTGCCTCTCTCCCCAAGAGCCACCTATCTGACAGGATTCTTCAAAAGGGTTGAGAGTTCTCTTCCCACAACAATGAAAGGGTAGAAAGAAGTTTTTGTAGGCTGAGTGCCTGCTGGAATGATTAATGCTGTTGTGATTTCATGTTGTTAAATAATGTGTTGGGGGCAACTAGAGCATTAAATAAGCAACACTTAATATTTTTAATTCCAACCAAACACCAAAAGAAAGCTGACTACCTTGCTTAGCTGCAATTAGGGAACAACCCAGTTATTATGTTTCCATATTTACATAATGTTCAACAGAAGATTTTAACTGATCAATTTTTTTCGAAGTTTGAAATTTCAACAGCTTCTTCATTAAATGTTTTGAAAACTTTAATACAATATGTTCACTGTTTTTCAATCAGCTGTAGAAAATATGTTCCTGAATTTTACAAAAACAGCCAGAAGCCTTTGGACAAATTAAAATGATAAATTCTCTATATAAATGATAATGTACAGGCAGTCCCCGGGTTACATGGATCCGACTTACATCGGATCCCTACTTACAAACGGGGTGAGGCAACCCCGCACTAGCTGCTTCCCCCCAGCAGACCAGGGAGATGCGAAGCTAGCGCGCCCCCCCCCCCCCAGCAGACCAAGGAGACGCGGAGCGGCTTTTCTCAGCAGACACCTCAGCTTGAGAATAAAGGACTGAGGGAAGTGAGGTGTGGGAGAATAAAACTGAGCTCTGGAGAAATGTTTGGCTAGAGTTTCCCCTACAATATGTACCAGTTCCGACTTACATACAAATTCAACTTAAGAACAAACCTACAGTCCCTATCTTGTACGTAACCTGGGGACTGCCTGTATTCCTGTTAGAGGTATATTTATTTTATTCATTTCCTTTACACTGTCTTGTCACTTAAATGACTAATCTTTAATTAGCAAATAAATTGAGTGTGGGGCTAAAAATTACCATGTTAATTGTAATATGTTCTGTATTAAACTATTTTAGTAGGCATGAAATCACCTTCACTGAACTGAAATACATGTTACAAGATTTAAAGGGGAGAGGTAATTTTCCTTTTATCTATATGGAAAATTCACTTGCAAGTAACTTGTTTGAGTTAACTGTTACAGCTAATTTGTCCAGATAATTTGGAATTATGACCCTATCCTCCAAATCAGTTGCAGCAGCTCCCAGCTTTAGTCATCAGCAAACTTAATATTCATACTCTCTATGCCATCATCTAAATCATTAATAAAGATATTGAACAGAACCGGTCTCAAAACAGACCCCTGTAGTGCCCCACTTGGTATGTCTTTCCAACATGACTGTGAACCATTAATAACTATTCCCTGAGAATGGTTATCCAGCCAGTTATGCACTCACTTTATAGTAGCCCCATCTAGGTTGCATTTCCTTAATTTACCGAGAAGATCATGCGAGACCATTTCAGATGCCTTACTAAAGTCTCGGTATGCCACGTCCACCGCTTTTCCCTTATCCACAAGGCTTGATCAAAGAAAGGCCTATCCAAGAAAGTGATCGGATTTGTTTGGCATGATTTGTTCTTTACAAACCCATGCTAGTTGTTTCCTATCACCTTATTATCTTCCAGATATCGGCAGATGAATCCCTTAATTACTTGCTCCATTATCTTCTCAGGCACAGAAGATAAACTGACTAGTGTAGTTTCCTGGGTTATTTTTATTTCCCTTTTTATAGATTGGTACTATATTTGCCCTTTTCAAGTCTTTTGGAATCTCTCCCAATTTCCATGATTTTTCAAAGATGTTAGTTAAAGGTTCAGATAGCTCCTCTATCAGCTCCTTGAGTATTCTAGGATGCATTTCATCAGGCCTGGTGACTTGAAGACATCTAACTTTTCTACGTTTTTTTTAACTTGTTCTTTTTATTTTTTATCTTCTAAACCTACCCTATTTCCATTAGCAATCAGTATGTTATGCATCCCGCCATCATCAAACTTGTTGGTAAAAACTAAAACAAAGAATTCATTAAGCACCTTTGCCATTTTCAAGTTTCCTGTTACTGTTTCTCCTTCCTCATTGAGCAATGGGTCTACTCTGTCAGTCTTCCTCTTGCTTCTAATATATTTATAGAAAGTCTTCTTGTTTCCCTTTATGTCTGTAGCTAGTTTGAGCTCATTTTGTGCCTTTGTCTTTCTAATCTTCCCCTGCATACTTGTATTGTTTGCTTATAATCATCCTTTGTAATTTGACCTAGTTTCCACTTTTTATACAACTCCTTTTTGATTTGTAGATCATATAAGATCTTCTGGTTGATCCAAGGCAGTCTCCTGCTATACTTTGTATCTTTTCTATGCAGTGGAATAATTTTCTTTTGGGCCCTTAATAATGTCCCTTTAAAAAACTGCCAACTCTCTTCAGTTGTTTTTCCTCTAAGTCTTGCTTCCCATGGGACCTTACCTACCAGCTCTCTGAGTTTACTAAAATCTGCCTTCCTGAACTCCATTGTCTCTATTTTTCTCCCTTCTACTATTCCTTAGAATCATGAACTCTATGATTTCATGATCATGTTCACTCAACCTGCCTTCCCCTTTAAAATTCTCAACCAGTTCCTCCCTAATTATTAAAATCAAATCTGGAACAGCTTTCCCCCCCCCCCCTCCCCAGTAGCTTTCTCAACCTTCTGAAATAAAAAAAAAAAGTCTCCAATGCCATCCAAGAACAGATCAGTATTTTCTCCTAAGCAAGATAAAAAATAAAAAAAATAATGAAGGAAGCATTTTAAAAATAAACAAATGGGAACAGGAACACCATAGCTTATTACACAAAATAACTGGCAAACTACACATATATCAGCTAATTCAGCTCCAAGCACTATCTATACCAGAGATAGGAAATAATTTTTGATGGGGAGGGCCATTCCAAGATTTTTGTAAGTGGTCAAGGGCTGCCTTTTTCTATGGAGGAGGTGAAGGGTCTGGGATGGAGGCTGGTGCAGAAGGAAGCTCAGGGTAGGAGATTGGGGTGCATGGGATCTGAGAGAGAGTTTGGGTGAAGAGGGGATTGTAACCTGGGGTAGGAGATTGAGGAGCAAGAGAAGATTCTGACCCGGGGGAGGAGTTCAGAAGGGGGTACAGAGGGTTTGTATTATGACCTGTGGCGAGGGATTGGGGCAGAGCACAGGGCGCACAATTGGAACACAGGGTATGGGTGCAGGAGAGGATTCTTGGCTGGGGGAGAGATGTAGGAGGAGGTGCAGAGTCTGGAAGGAAATTTTGACCTGGGACAGGAGAGGTTTGTGACCCGAGGCAGAGGTTTGGGTTGAAGAGTCTTCTGACCTCAGGGAAGGGTATAGAACAGGGTTCATGGTCTGGGAAAGAGTCATGACTGGGGGCGGGGGAGCAGATGGTTTGGGAGGTAACATGGTGCAGGAAGGGATGGTGACCTTGGACAGGGAGTTAAGGTGCATGAGGGAGTGAGGTGCCAGATGTAGGCTCTGGCTGGAAGTCATTTCTCTATCCTGATTTGGTCTCTTCCTTATTTCTCTTAACACTTGGATATGGCCCTTTTTATTACAGCTTTTATAATACACATCTTTTAAAATCAGCAATCAGAAGGAGCATGAAACCCTTTCCCATACTTTCAACACGTGTCTGAGTAGACTCACTCTTGACTTAATTATGGATAGTTATGCATTCCAGCTTGTGTTTTAGCTCCCGTATGCAAGTCTATTACATCTCTTGCAATGGTTTCCATTGCTACTCCAATTCCTATTGCACATTTTAAAAAAAGATTTTCCTCAGTTAAGAGCTTCTTTTGTATGTTTTTATTAAGTGGTCCACAGACACATCGGTCTCTTAGGTCCTAGTAAAGCCCATCCTTAAACCAGCATTCTGATGGTCTTTTATAATTCTGATATAAAGAAGGAAATATTCATCTTCAAGTTGATTCTGCTTATGAAACACTTCTATTACAATCAGGGTTGCAGGTGACAAATGTTTGTGAACAATTTCCACTCTCTCTCTTTAAACATTTTGCTTGCTGGTTTCTCTGGGTGATCAGACTGCATGCTAAACAGTATCTTCCCTCTCCTCACAGATAAGACTGCTACTACATGGTTTTCTATTTACTTCAACATACTGCTGCAGTCACTCTAAATATGTAGTAACTCAGAGCCCTCATCTTTGAAAGATCCTCCATTTTCCAGTATAGCCTGCCATTTCACCTTGGTGCTGTTCGCTCAAAAGTTCAGAGTAGTTCTTCCAGACTTTCCTTCACCCACACCTGCCAGGCTGCAAACAGTTTCATAGATTGTTTAGTTACCCTGATGCATAGAAGGTTCTTGAAATCTTCATTGCAAATAGCTGAATATAGAAGATATCGCTCAAGTCCCTGGTTAGAAAAAAAAGGCAACGTCTACACGGCAATGTAAACCCAAACTTGAGCCGAGGCTCCAGGAAATCTCCCCTTCTTCCCCCCCCACATTGTGTTCAGGGTGCTAGTAGAAACCTCTATCCCTCTCCCCCACCACCAAGTGAGGAGCAAACGTGTAAAAAAGGGCAAGGAGAATTTGGGATCAGAAGACATGCTAAGAAAGGGGGATGATGTGGGATATTTCCTGTTTGTAATGGGAGCTGGCCTACCCAACACTGTGAGGGCTTAAAACAGTAAACCACTCCTGATAAACAAACAATGTTATATTTATCAAGATAATTTATTGCAATGAGTTCATCACATCATGCAATTGTAATTTGAAATATTAACACTAAAACATGTTAAGGTGTAATTAAGCATTAGAAAGTAAACAGGTTTTCTCTATTTACTAGTCAATATATTCATTAATGACATGGATAATGGAGTGGAGTGATGATTATGCTGATAAAGTTTGTAGATGATACCAAACTGGGAGGAGTTGTAAGTATGTTGGAGGAGAAGATTAGAATTCAACACAATATTGGTAACCTGGAGTGTTAGTATAAAACCAAATAATTTTTTTTAAAAGGTAAATGCAAAGCATTATGCTTAGGGAGGGGGAAATAATCAATGAATAAATACAAGGGGGGCAATGACTGACTAGTTATACCATAGAAATACCATAGAAAAGGATCTCTCGGTTACAATGGAGGGAAAAAATCACTGTGAGCCAACAGTGTGAGGAAGTTACAAACAAAGGCTTACATTATTCTGGGATGTATTAACAAGAGTATTTGAAAGAAGACACAGGAAGTAATTTCCTGCTCTATTCATCCCTGGTGAAACCACAGCTGGAGCACTGTCTCTCATTTTGGATATCACACTTTAAGGAAGATGTGAACAAATAGCAGCGAGCACTTCCTTAGGAAATCTGTGTGGATATTAAAGCCATGAGAGTGATGCAGTATATGTAGTTTGGATGGCTTAAAACTCTGCATCCCAGATTCTTTCCTACAGTTTTCCCGCACTGGGTAGAAGCAGCATGTTGGGAGAAAAGATTGCTTTAAGCCCCTCAATGCAGCCTCAGGCCTGCTCTAAATTGCATCATCTTGCAATAGCCTTCAGAGCTGTGTTCTCTACTGCCTCGTCCTTTCCCAACTCAGGCCTATGCCAAGGGGGAAAGCCAGAGTACAGCCATTATTCAGGCTCTATGGGATGAGGAGAGACACCCACAAGCACGAGAATCCAAGGTTATGGTCTATGCATCAGTTCTGGAATGGCATCAAGGGGCTATAGTATGGCACAGAATTATGGCCTACATTTTTCAAAGGTACCCCAGTGACTTAACATGCCAACTAATACTCCTTCACTCCACAAACTACTCTTTCCTTTGCTGCCTCTCCAGCCACTTTTCTCAGATTCCTTTTCTGAAATTACACAGCAGAGATCTTAGACTTTGGCTGTTCAAAAAGTATTTTAAAAATTCCAGAGCATTTGTATGTTTGCCAAGGTTTGTTTTTATGATGAGAAAGTGCAGCAGATTTTGAAAGGCTTCTCATACAAAACTGAGTGGCAGCAGCAAAAGCCTTTTGAAAGTGCAATTGACAAGTGGCAAAAGAAGCTTGTAAGCAGACTCAGGTATGGATCGTTCCTAAAGTGCTGTTGCACTCTGAAAATGGACAATGAAAAAAAAGGGGCTGCTTTTACCACTCTGATTTGCTCTTCATGTGTAGTCAGAGTCAGATCTTCTGACCTCTGTGAAAAATGACATTTTCACAGCTTTTTTTCCCTTCTTTAATCCCAGCAGTTGTGCAGAGCCAACAGAGATAGTTGGATTCTACTCTTTCTTGGTCATTTGAAAGGAATGGGTTAGCACCAGTGCCACTATATGCATAATTTGAAGAGAATGGGGTTGTATGGGTGTAAATGAGGATCTCATTTGGTCAATGATGATGCACAAGAAAGCAACAACTCTGCCTCTGAGCTTGGGCTGAGTTTGTAGGTGTGTCAGAACAACTGGAACACGGAGTCTGTGGTATGAAAGAACTGACAAATATAGCAATCCTACTGTAACATTTTCAAAGAATCTCTTACCTGACTGGAACTGCACTCTAGGAAGCTGCAAACAGCACAGGAATATTAGGATCAGCATAAAGTATCACAGATAATTAGTTGGTTCAGTTGCTGGTAAGAACCTGCCTTTAGGACAGAGCTAAGTCACTAGAATTTGAAGGAGTAAGGCAGAGCTATATAAATATTAGGTCATCCACCTCACTGCACAGTGGTCTATACAATGGTAACCCTTAAATCTTTTGGATGTCACTTTTTCCCTGAAATACCATTAGTGGTGTATTATAGTTTTACTTAAACTTTACTATACTGGTAAGGAGCATCTAAAGAACACTGAGCTCAAATCAGTGAGAGATTATGCCACACACTCTCAAAGAAACTGAGCTAGAATCAGTTATTTACCTGGGACAATTAAAAACTCTGCAAGAGTAATCCCTGTTTGATATTATTGAATGATTACATCATTGAATGAGTAAATCACATCAGTCATCAAATCTAACATTACCCATTGCATGATGACATTGACTGCTCATCCTTTTCTCTTAGGATGCCCAAGGGAATGAAACAGATCACCCTGAAGCATATGTTGTTAAATTCCTGACACAGATCACCTGAATCACAGCATCTCCTCTTCCGTTTTAAAATCACTATGGGTACGTCTAGACTACAAGCCTCTTTCGAAAGAGGCTTTTTCAAAAGAGATCGTCTAGACAGCCATAACACTTTCGAAAAAGCGATCTGCTTTTTCGAAAGAGAGCACCCAGGCAACGTGGATGCTCTCTTTTGAAAAAGCCCTGTTTTCGTTCAAGAATGCCTTTTTTCAAAAGAGTTCTTTAAAAAAAAGGCGTTCTTCCTCGTAAAATTAGGTTTACTGCTGTAAAAAAAATCAGCTGCATTATTTTGATTTAATTTTGAAAAAATACAACAGCAGTCTAGACACAGGTGAAGTTTTTTCGAAAAAAGGCCACTTTTTTTCAAAAAAACTCTGTAGTCTAGACATAGCCTAAGTCTTTTACAACACAGTCAAAACTTTCCTTTTGGTCTTTCAGATACTACAAAGAACTCCTATTGTTTTTCTTTGTACTTTCTTTCATTTGAATATCATTACTATTTATGATTAATGTAGTCTGGTTTATTAATCTTTCATGTTGCTTCTAAATGAAAAATGAATATTGAAGGCTGAGTGATTTTATTATATTTCAGATACTATGCTCTTCTTAATGTGTTGTTCCATTTTTTTCTGATTTTTGGTAACGAAGGGTAAAAAACGTGAAATGATTAGATTTACCTAGAGAAATGCTAAAGAGGTGACGGATGGGAATCACATCATCTAATGCACAGAGTCTAGCAAAAGACATGGGCCTGATTCTCTTGTAGCTAGTGCTAACTGATGTAACACCACTAATGTTCAGGATATGTCTACACTATGAAATCCATTCCGACATAGCCCCTTAGGGTACGTCTAAACTACACCCCTCTGTCGGCAGAGGGATGTAAATTAGACGTATCGAAAGTGCAAATGAAGCAGGGATTTAAATATCCTGTGCTTCATTTGCATAATGGCAGCCACCGCTTTTTTCAAAACGGGGCTTTTCGGAAAAACCAGCAGTTTAGACGAGGCCTTTTTGACAGAAATGCCCCATTTCAAAAGATCCTGTACTTCTCAACAGGGGTTTATTGTGCAAAAAGAGCCCATCACAAAAGGCACAGGTGCTCTAATGGCCATTCTGCAAATGGCCATCAGAATTTTCTTGCACAGGAGTGTCCATTCAGTGTGGACGCTCTCTTGCACAAAAGCGATGCGCTTTTGTGATGCGCTTTTGAGGTGTGGATGTGTTTTTGCGAAAGAAGTTTTGCGGAAGATCTCTTCTGCAAAAAGCTTCTTGTGCAAAAACCCTGCAGTGTTGACAAAGCCCCAGAGTAGGCACACCTCCTGCTTGAATGACAACTATGTTTGCAGAAGGACTCTTCAACCAGAATACCTATATCTGCCATCAGGGGTTTGTCAGCAGAGCCATAATGATCATAAGTAAGTGTGTGTGGTTTTCCCATACCCCTGGACTGAGGAGGTGGGGAAGAGGCAGGACAGGGGCTTGAGGGGGAAGGATAGAATGCATACTAGTGAGGTTGCAGCTGGGGCGGAAAAGGTGGAGTGGGGGTGGGTCTGTGGAGGAAAGGGTGAAGTGAGAGCGGGGGAGGAGGACAGGATGAAAGGAAATTGGCACCTACACAAATAGCAGAGATGTCAGAGCCACTTCAGTATCTAGACCCAACAACTAAGTAAATTATTTATTTGCCATCAAGTCCAGAAACACAAAATGAATACTTCTTTTGCCAGAAGAAAGTCAGTATGACATAAGAGCACACTGCTCTGTCAGCTAACAGAGGAAAAGTATGATGAATAGAACTGTGCAAATAAACTATTTTTCAGTTCACCGACAGTTCTGAAAACAAAAAATTCAGATCAAACTGAAAATGAAGTTTTTCAAAGTTCAGTGGATTAGAAAGGTAAAAATATGAATTGGGTCAAACAAAAAGTTTCATTTGAGACAAAAAGGGAGACAATTAGGTTGTATGGAGGGTTTAAAGGTTTAACATTTAAACATAAAATGGAAGGAATTGCTACTCTCTTATTACAGCCCTCCACCACACCAAAAATAAAAGGGCTCCATTGCAAAAAGATATCACAATTAAACTTTTTTATTTTTAAGACCCCCACCCTCACCCTCCAACATACAGAGCTTGGTGAAACTGACACAAGTTTGAAAAACATTTTGGTGTTGGCAAATCTGCACTTTTCACCAAAAAATGGTCTGAATGAAAAACATCTCCTCGCTTTTCTAATGAGATAATAGAGGTGACTAATCTTATTACTAACAATTAGGAACACTAGAGGGGGATGGAGGTCCAAATTCAGAACATTGTTTTTAAAAACACAGCATTGATGATTCAGAACCTAGGCAACACCCTGGATGAGAAATGGGCAGAAAGGGTAATGGCAGACCCTGCCAGGATTCCATCCTATCTAATGCTCAGGTCATGGTGTGCATAGGGTCAGGGATATCACTAAACACAGTTCATTCCTCTGATGGCACATTACAGGTTAGTGCAGTACCAAATATTTTGGTATAGAGAAGTATCCACAGTGATTCCAAATGCACATCCCCAAAGGGGTCTATAAAATTGGGCAGAAAGTCTTGTCAAAACCATCTCTTCTTGTTGTTGATATTTCTGACACTTCTGCTTCTAGATCCAACCAGTAATACTACATAAAAAGCCTTTTCTGGTTGTGATTCAGTGCTTCCTGTTTTTATCAGAACCATGCAAAAATGTAAAGAGTTTGGCCAATTTGGTGCTAGAAATATGTGAAAGCCACGGAGATGATATTTTATGCCTTGTATTTCCCCAGGGAGAGAGGAATGAGTCAAATTTTCTTATTACTTTATTTCCTAATTTACAGTTTGGGGTTTGTTTTGCTGTTGGCACAGCAGTTATCAGTTCTTATAGAAGGCTGTGTATGTTTTTAAGTTTCAATTACTGCGCATTTCTTTTAATGGTTTGTTACTCCTCCCAACCTACAAGGCAATACTTCTTGCCCTAGCTTAATTTCTTTAAGCAGACAAGTTGCCACTACTTCTGTCCCAACTCCTGAGTGCTTTCATTTAGATCAATTACTCTCTCATACCTCTCATCTACAAAGGAGAAGAGGTGGGCTCACTCCTGCATTTTATTTCTTTTATTTTTTGTATTGTGTGACACCAAACTTCTATACTGTGTGCTTTGTCTTTCCTTCCTATGCATATTTGTGTGACATTCCCCTCTTGATGTGCACAGCAGTGATCAGGTTCCTGGAGAAAAGAACTGTGTCTAGGCCTCATAACTCAGATCCAGGTCTTTTTAAACCTACTCCGCTTCAAAGCCCAGATACAAATATTTGGTTCAACCTATGCTAAAGATAGCAGCTTGTGATGAAATATGTATCCTTCTTTCAGATTCCCCCAATATTTTGAACCTGTTGAACAACAAACATTCAGATTCCCATTTTTCCATGGAGGTAGATCACCATCTTAGCTAAACTCTATCCTCAAATATATGCATAGTTCTTACAGAGTTTATCCCTTTGGTCATTGGTTTGAAACCTCCAATGTTGAGTACAAGCCATGCATTCAGATTCAAACCTAGATCTGGAGTTTGGATGTGACATGCAGATTTGCCCCATCTCTACTTTTAAGAGCTAAGGAATTTAACTCTATTTAAATTTTAGGTGCCACTGTTACTCTTTCCTCTATTTAGTAAAGATAAACAGAGACAATATCTGGTGAACAATGATACACAGCTCTCTAAAATGTACATACATGCTGCATTTTAAAAGTTCATCCAATTTTAAGGATTTAAAAAACTCCAATTAACACAAAAAAAACCTATACAAATGTTTCAACAGTAAGGAATAGTGAAGAATCACATGTATAACAACTGGTCTTTTGCAACATTCACTGCTCTCGTTAAGGTCACAGGAGCAGTCCAAAATGCCAAGAGAGGTTATTTAAATTATGACAAGAATTATGGCTGATTTGCCTCACATTAATACCAGTGTAAGCGAGGAACAGATATGGGCTCGCTGGTAGTTTTGAAAAATATCAGCTTGATTGAATTGAAACCAAAATATGCTGAAATTTCAGCAATCAGGGCTATGTCTGGTTAAACAAAAACATTACTTTTTTCTCTGACAAAAACAATCAGAGAAAAAGATGGAAGCACATGGGAACGATGTTCCTCTTATAATCTTTAGCCCATTTGATGGGGCACCCGGATTCAATTTCCCTTTTTTGCCTAATGTAGAGCAGGAAATTAAATGGGGCCTCCAACCTCTTAAAGAAATGGGCTATTCTGGGGTGAGTCCGAGGGTACGTCTAAACTACAGGGTTTTGTCGACAGAAGTTTTGTCGACAGATTCTGTCAACAATACTTCTGTCGACAAAGCGCATCTAGACTACCTCAAGCCATAGACAAAACTATTTGCTTTGTCGACAGAGAGCGTCCAGACTGCAGGGCGCTCTGTCGACAGAAGAAAGTACCCGGAACTGCTTTGCCAGGTCACAGGGGCAGCATGTACTTCCTGGTGCTGCTGCCTGCACTTTGCAGAGACGCATGCTAAAAGGGACCCCCCCGACTAGCCATTGCTCTGCTGCTGCAGCTGCGTAGAGGGATAGCAAAGGTTCTGCAGTTCCTGTTTGGAGTGCCCTGCTTCCTGGCACAGCACAGCAGTGTGGGGTTTTTTTTTGTTGGTTTTTTTTGAAGGTTTTTCCAAACCTTTCTTTACCATGGAGCGAGAGCTTCCCCTGGCCAGGCGCTGGCCCCACACTCCACGGTGCTTCAAATGCTGCTGCAACTGCATGAGACTATCATGCTGTTAATGCCTTGTCCGGAACCTAAGCCCATACTGGAGCCCCTCCTTCAGGATGCAGCAGCACTGTCCCTGCCTCCAAACTTTTTCCTGGACAGGTGATGTTGAAGGATGGAAACAAGTACGGACTGGTGGGACCGGCTGGTAATGGAGCAGTGGGATGATCAGGCTTGGCTCCAAAACTTCAGGATGCGGAAGTCCACCTTCCTGGAGCTTTGCTACTGGCTTGCCCCCACCCTGCAATGACAGGACACCCACCTGCGCCTTGCCATCCCGCTGGAGAAGAGGGTAGCTATTGCCCTCTGGAAGCTGGCCACTCCTGATAGCTACCGGTCAGTGGGACAGCAGTTTGGTGTGGGGAGATCTACTGTAGGTGCTGTGTTGATGGAGGTAAGTCCCTTCAGGACGGGGGGAGGGCAGTCTGTAAGGGGACTGTAACCGAAAAAGGGTGGGTGGCGGTTAATGGAGGGGAGGTGGTGGAGAGCTCCTGTGTCTTACACCATGATACTACTGGGAGCAATCACTGGGGGGGAGGGTTCGGGGTTCTTGGGGGGGACGGATGGTCGCCAAAGGACTTGGGCAACCCCTCTGACTTCATAATCTGTTTGTTTGTTTGTATGTGTCTATTTTTGCAGGTGGTGAGGGCCATCAACTCACAGCTGCTGAATCGGATTGTCCGCCTCGGAGACCTAGACATGATCATGGCTGGTTTTGCAGGGCTGGGATTCCCAAACTGCGGAGGAGCGCTTGATGGAACGCACATTCCCATCCGTGCACCACCCCATCAAGCCTCCCGGTATATCAACAGAAAAGGGTACTTTTCCATTGTGCTGCAGGCCCTGGTGGACCTGTGTGGGGGGTGGTCGGGCCGGGCACATGATGCTCGGATCTTCCGCAATTCACACCTGTACGAAAGGCTGCAGACAGGAACCTTCTTCCCCCAGCAAACCTCTGCTATCGGGGACGTAGAGATGCCGGTCTGCATTGTGGCCGATGCGGCGTACCCCCTCATGCCCTGGTTTATGAAGCCATATACAGGGCATCTGACCCCAAGCAAGGAAGTGTTTAATGCGCACCTGACACGCGCCTGTTTACAGGTGGAATGCGCATTTGGCCAGTTGAAGGGAAGGTTTAGGTGTCTGCTAACTCGCCTTGACATGGGGGAACACAATATCCCAGAGGTGGTGGCAGCATGTTGCATCCTCCACAACCTGGTGGAGAGCAAAGGGGAGGCCTGGGGCCCAATGGCTGAAGTGGAGGGCAGGCGGTTTGCGCAGCCTCGGACAGCTGCCGTGCGCCAAGCCCATCAGGCGGGGGATCGCATCCGGGAGGCTCTGCGTGAGCACTTCTCAGCTGGAGGCCTATGACTCCCCAAGGTATCCCCAATGGGGTCTGTGGGCCTTCCCCCCCATCCCAAAACCTTCCCTCCCACAATCCATCCCTGCAGCTAAACAGTTAAGGTGCACACACCATGTTAAACAGTAAAAATATGTTTATCAAGGAGTAACATAAGAAATTAGATCTGTTATAAAAAATATAATTGTTCAACAACTGTGAAAAATAAAGTGCTTTTTTTAACTAATAACCTGTGTTTATAACTGTGGTAGGAGGGGGGATTTCAACCTTGAGGAAGGGAGGGAGGGAGGAGGGATTTCCAACATGGAGTGAGGGAGGGAGAGTGGGAGGGAGGATTTCCAACATGGAGTGAGTGAGTGAGAGAGGGAGGGCAGACACCTTAAGGGTAATGGCGGCCTCACCTGGGCCGCAAGGCTTTGCCACCCCTGGTCCGTGGACCCAGCCGTCCTCGGGCTCGAGTGGGGGCTGACAATGACTCTGCTCTAGCAGTGGGGGGAGGGGCAGGGCTGGAGGGGTGGCAGGGGCTGAGGGAGAGGAAGGGGTGGCAGGGGCTGAGGGAGAAGAAGGGGGGTCAGAGGGGGCTGGAGCTGGATGGGCAGGAGGAGTCCCCAGGGGGAGAGGGCCTGGCACAGCCAGGGACTCCCGGACGGTGTCACACATTGTGCTTCACTCTGGGAGGAAGTCCTGCAGCAGGCGAGTATGCCACCGAGCCTCCTCCCTCGCTCTTTCAGCCATGGTCTCTTGCATTTTGGCCATGGTCCCCTCCATTTTTTCCATGGCCTCCACATCCCTCCTCAGGAGGTCATTGTAGGTCCTCCAATGCCTGCGGGTGCTGTGGGACCGGGTGGGTGGTGGCACAGGAGTTGCTCGGTGGACAGCAGCAGCAGGTCCAGCTGTGGAGAAGAAGAGGGAAAAACCGATCAGTGTTAGCAATTCACACACAAGTCCATACACTATACTGCCCGCCTGCTTGTACATGCACAGAGAGATGCAAGCTGTCCAGGAGGGAGGACCAAGATGTGAACACTGCTCTGCATCCTCTCTGCTCCCACCTCCCCTGTTCTGTGTCTGTGACCCTGCCTGCACTCACCTGATGTTCCTTCTCCAGCGTCGGAGGGTGTCTGCGAGGCTTCCTGCGTCTCTGGGACAGGCTGCAGAGTCAGGGTCAGGGTGTCCTCCGTCTGCTCCTCCTCCTCCTCCTCCACATCTTCCCTGGGGACCTCCTGCCGGCTCTGCTGCACTGGTGTGTGCAACCCTGTCTGCACGAGCACTGGTGCAGACATAGGTTCCTGGCCTCCCAGGATACGGTCCAGTTATTGATAGTAGGTGTAGTGCACTGGGGCTGCACCTGAAGCCGAGCTCTGCTCTCGGGCCTCCATGTATCCCTGGCAAAGTTCCTTCACTTTGGACCTGTTAGAGTGTCTTTGGGTGGTGCCCTTTATCGGCCAGCCCCTGAGCCATGCGGCCATAGATGCTGGCGTTCCTGCGCCGGGTGTGCAGGGCCTGGACTGCTTCCTCCTCCCCCCACAGTTCAAGCAGGGTCAGAACCTCTGTCCCTGATCAGGCTGGGGCTCTCCTTTTGTCACCTGTGGGCACCAGGGCTGGCTCCCGCAAAGGTTCTTGGGGTCCTCGTGGCGCTGGAGCTGCACACATGGCCACGTGCAGGTGACGCTGGAAGAGCTCTGGGCTGACAGGCTCTGTCTGTGGCCAGCTTCCTGTCACAATGCCTGCCAGGGATGTCTGTGCCTTTAAAACATGGCTACAGACAGGACCAAGAAGAGGTTTTTCCTGAAGAAGGACTGTCCAGCAGGGGGCTTGCCTGGAGGACTTTTTCTGTCGACAAAAGAAACCCCCGCGTCCAGACTGCCCTTTCTGTCGATAGAACTCTGTCGACAAAGACGTTATGCCTCGTAAAATGAGGTTTACCAGCGTCGACAAAACTGCTGAGTTCTGTCGACGTTATGTCGACAGAACTCAGCGGTAGTGTAGACGCAATATAGTTTTGTTGGCAAAAGTCCACTTGTCGACAAAACCCTGTAGTCTAGACACACCCTGACAGTCTCCCTGGTAAAGCTATTCCAATTTGTAGGAAACACTACAATAGTATTTCCTACAAGAAATACTGCAAGAAAGCCAATATGAATTCATAGTTAAGATGTTCACCTGGGATATGGGAGACTCTCATAGTTCATGGCTCTGCTCCACTGAATATTAAGTTATTTGTTACAGTCCAGATCCTTAGGTAGAGGGAGTCACAGGAGCTTTACAGAAATCACTGGATTTATGCCAATTTACACCATTTCATGATCTGGGTCAAATTAATTCCTGTCTTAACATATTGTTAATTTAAGGCATTCTTGCAGCTGTGTTGATAGAGAAAAAAGAGACATCAGCTGCTTTCCAACAGTTTTGGCTGCTGCTCTCTGCCATTTCCTGCACCACTGAAGGCCAACTGCTCTCAGTTAAAGGGGAAAAAAAGACAGCTGCAACCTTTGAAATAATTTTTCCATAACAAGACGTGATACAAATGTATCCACATTTAATTCACTTTCAGAGTTTTTCATCCATTGCTTATTGCAGACATTTGTAGACCACCCATAACTGAGGTTTTGGACATATTTCTTATCCACGTTACCATATTCAACAGAGCTCATAAAATACCTGGGCTGAAGTTCTAGTAAATGGGAAAAATTCTCATTGACTCCAGTGGAGGCTCAAGATTTCATCCCCATGTTGTCTTAACTGGAGATGCATGAATTTAAGACCAATTAAGAATCTAATCCAATATGCATTTTTGACAGATGTTAGCTTTAAAAAAAAATCACATGAGTAAACCATCTTTATCTCAAGAGTACCTGTTTCTTGATGCTTTCTAGCAGGACATTTTTAAAAATTCTATTAATGTGAGAAGATTTAAACAGGTTTGTAGTACATTGCAAAAGTACTACCCATTTTGATGTAAAGCAGGTTTTTTTCAACACCTGGACTACGTCTAGACCTCAGGGCTTTTCCAGGATACCAGAGGTATCTTGAAAAGCAATGCCGCGTCCAAAGAACGTGTCCGCTTTTTCAGAAATGTTTTCATAAAAGTCGATGCTGTCTTTCACCATCCCTGTAAACTTCATTTTATGATGAAGAAGGGTTGTGTAGAAAGAGCAGGTTTTTCTGAAATTTGGCACCGTATTTTCGTGCCAAATTTCGGAAAAGCCTCTTTCAACAGGAAAGAGGAATTACCTTTGTAGTCTAGACATAGCCCTGCAGAACCAGGGTGAAGAATTAAGAAATAACATAACCTGTGGATCTGCAACATGAACAGCAATTTTCCCCCTTATTTGCAATCAAGAAACACCACTAGAAACAAAAGGGATTGCAAAAGAGTAACTGAAAGCAAAATATGACAAATACACTTTTATTTAGTGCCCTTATTTTAGTGAGTTGTTCCCATTCTCAATATTCTGTCACTTTTTATTCTATTCTTGTACTATTGTTTTTCTAAAATTCAGCTTAGTGTTTTGTTTTTAAATAAACACTTCTGAGTCACTACTGCATGTGAACTAGAAAACCTTATTAGATGTCCCCATTTCAGGATTCTGTACTCCAACTTATCACTACTACTTTCCATCTACAGTGCTAAACAAACTTTAAATTAATAAGCTCTACCCCTCAGTAGGTAGGGAAGTATTATTTTCACTTTACTATTAAGTAACCTAAGGCATACTGAAGATAAAGATAGGGCCGGGAGGGGGATATTCTAATGCACAAATTACAGATATGCATCTAACTCCTATTGACTTACAAAGCGGGCTAGGTGCCTAACTGCCTTTGAAAAGTTCCCCCAAAGCATAGGAACAAGGTAGTATATAATTAAGTAATTGGTGAGCCCTCTACTGGGGCTTACCACATTTCAGGTTTTTGAACCCCACAAGAAACTAGTCAGAGAAGCAATGTATACATAGAAGATTGGCCTTTTATGCGTGCATAAATTTAATACATGTGGAGCCTTTGCAGTTTCTACATTTTTCGATTGTATAAAATACGCCCCTTGACGTCAATTAAAAGATCCCCACTGACTTCAATAGGCTTTGAAAGCAGAAACTAAAGGTTTACCAGAATAGAAACATTTTTGCATTATTTACCCAGCTTAACAGTGCCAAAGTAGCTATTTTCTGATGATTGTTATGTGGCCTGTGTGAAAGGGGCTTGTTTCTGACCAATTTTGTGCAGAAAGGTATTCACAGCCCACTAGCTGCTGCCACCACAGTTACCGCTAGTTAATGGTCTCGGCAGCAGGACAAGAATTAAATGGGCAGAGAGACAAAGCTACTTTTTCCAAGCTCATAGGAGGCCCTGCATATCAGTGGGGCATGTTAAGGCATGTTGATGAAGCATTATGAGAATTCTTGCCCTGCCATTGATGATCTAGCTCTTGTCCTGTGACTATATTGTTGGCTTCATTCAATTAATTTCCTTTCCCTAAATTCATATGCAGTATTTAAAAATAAATACATGAACAAGGCTCCACTAGAGAACACTAGGGTTGGCAGAGGGAACGAGTATGAGGCCCACCTTTGGAAGTCAAGAACTTTAGAGTAGTCATACTTGGCTTGCATTTAGAGCTTTGACACAGATTAGAGACTTTATAGGAAATCAAACAGGCATTTTTGTTAGCTCAAATTCAAGCCATTCATTCCCAAAGACTTACCAGATGTAGGTATAAATCTGTAAATGATTGGGATACCATTCTGTAAGTACAAGGTAAGGGACTGTTTTTGTATGTGTATTATTTAACTGAGAATCATCTCTTCATCTTGGCTAGCTTCCATAATACTTCACGTGAAGTCCTAAGGATTTCCAGTGAGTTGAAAGCCAATTGTACAGTTAATGAATACCAAATGCAGGCTTTTTTTTTTTTTTTTTTTTTTTTTTTTTTTTTAAAGGAGATCTTGAGTTCCCAAATATCCTTTTGCTCAATTTAAGTGTTGTATGGTTTTCCAATGAGCGGATAAGATACTGTTCCAGTAGTTCAGGTTTCTTTTTCCACCTTTCTTTTGTAGAATGATAACAGTGTCAATCCAACTAGTTTTCTATCATTCTTGGCTCCCTTGATTTTTATTTAGTTAATCATAGTGCTGTCTGCTATAGCCAGAATGTTACAAACAGAAATCAACTTAACATTCCTCCTGGGAGGATTTAGCACCACTGCACAAGTGCAGAATTAAATGCGTGTCTCAGATTTTTTCACTCTCAGAATAACTGATCCTGACAGGGAGGTGAAGGGGAAGCCATGAAAGGGGTCATGCCGTAGTTACATCTTTCACTCGCCAGGGCTGATGTGGTGCCATGAGTGAGGGCAGCTGGCTCACAGGACAGACCAGCCAGTTGCAGAGAGAGAAAGGAGGCAGAAGCTGCTTTCTTAAGAACACTTTGCACAAAAGGCCAGGAGAGGAGCCACAGAATATGGGGTGAAGGAAGACAGAGTGAAGTACAGAAAGGTCACACAGACTGGGGTTCAGAAGTGCTCATGGGGCCAAAAGAGCTAGTAGGGTGACAACGTTGAGCCAGGGGCTAAATGGGGCAGAGCCAGGGGAGCAGTAGTACAGAGCCAGGTAAGGACTTGGAGAAATATGCCTGATTAAATGGGAGAGGCTAGAGATCAGTCAGGGTCTGCCTGGTGAAGGCTCCCCCCCTCCTTAATGCTCCCCAAAATCTGTTCCATTTGTCTTCCACCCATTCCGAACCATCTTCCAGGTTCACTCTCATGTTCCTTCCCATCAACTATTTCCTCCTCTCTCAGCTTCTCCCTTACCTCTGACTGCCCCCAAGCCTTTGCTTTGCTTTGGGGGATGCAGGGAATGTTTCTGTATTATCATTTAAATAGATTACTCAAAGTTCTGTTCTCAAATGCCTAGTAAGGAACCTATTTGCACCAAAACACGTCTTAATCTTTTTCTCTGTTTATCTACAGATATGGTTGATGACAGGTATTTTGAAATCAAATTACAAAATAATTCAAACTAGTGTGATTATATTCTGATATCTTCACAAATAAAATAGTGTGCACAAATTTTAGGTGCAGCATTCCCCCAGGAATATAACACCCACATGGCTTAATACATTCTAGTGGGAGACACATTATAGGGAATAGTTGAGTTGACAATCATGGTTAACTCAAGCCATTAATGCAAAACAATTTAACTATATACTGCAATTACTCACCTCTGTTAAACAATAGAATACTAATTTTAATGTATTATACATTTTTGGTTTTTTCTACATTTTCAAATATATTGATTTCAATCAAAACATAGGATGCAGTGATCACTTTATATTTTTTATTGCAAATATTTGCACTGTAATAAAAATACAGTCTTTTTAATAGGGTTTTTTTTATTAATCGTTTAACGCAGTGTAGTGCAGTCCCATGAAAGTGCAACCACAAATGTAGAATTATTTCAAAATTAAGAAATGTCTATGAATACAATACATTTAAGTTGGCATTCTATTATTGTTTAATAGTTTGATTTAAAACTGTGATTAATCAATTTAAAAATAGTTTGACATCCCTAAATAATTATATGCATTAGACTAATATTTTAAACATATAGTGGAAGCCATTAAAAATAACAGACTGCATCTTCAGCAACACAGCACATAATTGCACAAGCTTCAACATGGGTTCAGTACTGTTTCTGAGAGAAAGAACACGCCATAATACACCAGCAGTTTGTAGGCTGTTAATGCAACAGGCTATTAGCAAACAGCGCTTTAGGGTTTAATACGTGAGAACCTTAGAAAAATCATAATGCTGCAATAATAAAAAGAAACACAAACCCTGCTACAGACCATCCTCAAATCTTCACAAGAAGAGAACAGTGAAATAAAATTGAACATATTAGCAATCTATTTTTTTAAAATAGGAACTGCTGTCTGCTACACTTCATGGCATACTACAAACCTGCCAAAATCTAAGCTATAAAACAGGAAATTATAGGAAAGGCTTTAACTCTACTGAAATATTTTGGAATATGTACAGTGTTTTCGAGGGACAAAATAGAAAAGTGGCCAATAGCTTGCTAAAATATGTGCCAGAGCGAACTCTTAAATTGGCATGTTTGAAATGTAATTTTATCTCTGTATTTCATCTTATCTCATCCAAAGTGTTATCTCTGTCTTTACAGATCACAGTAACGGCAGAATGTTACTCGGCTTGGGTTTGCTGTATAGATCTAAAGTAATCTTTTGTGTGAATCCCCTCAAATTATAACTCACTGGCAGTGTTCCCTCTAAGCTGCATGGCAGCACAACTTCACAGGTGATTATTCAGCCCTGCCCAATCAGAGACTCAGGGCTTCCTGCAGGAGCTGACTGACTGGCACAGGACTAATTAATCACCTGTGAAGCTGTATTGACACACATTTTAGAGGGATCACTGCATAGAATCCTGATTCTGCTATCACTAATGTCAATGAAAAATTTCTCACTGACTTCAATATTTCTAGACCAAAAACTGAGAGCAAAATATGCCCTTTTTCAAGCATTCATGTAAACTCCAATGGGACAAGAACAGATGGAGCCACAACCCAGATTCCTCCACAACAATGCACCAAGTGAGAACATTGAAGAAAAAGACTGGGTTTCAAGGAGAACATTAGGGGTATATCTAGACTACAGTTTCTTTTCAGAAAAAAAGTGGCCTTTTTTCGAAAAAACTTCCCGTGTCTAGACTGCTGCTGCATTCTTTTGAAAGTAAATTGAAAGAACGCTGCAGTTTTTTCAACCGTGGAAAACCTCATTTTTCAACCGTGAGGAAGAACACCTTTTTTTGAAAGTGCTCTTTCGAAAACAGACGTTATGTAATGCAAACTGCTTTTTCGAAAGAGAACATCCAGACAGCCTCGGTGCTCTCTTTCGAAAAAGTGGCTTGCTTTTTCGAAAGTACTGGTTGTAGTCTAGACTTTTTCAAAAGAGGCTTTTTTGAAAGTATATCAATATTTTCCATTGTGTAAGTATGCACGCCTGGGTGGAGTGAGGGGGGTCACATAGGACTAGCCAATCCAGGGAATGGAAGACAGAAATTAATATACCATGTAGAGGAAGCTTTTCAAACTTAAGAAACACAAATAATTTTAAGTCATGGTAATGAGTTCATGATCATAGCTAAGCTCTGTCTTGGTCTATATATTCTGGCTCAAGCCTTGGAGTCCCTGCAATACAGAGTATTGATTGAAACAGGCGATATTTCATCTTTATGCCCCATGAGAATGCATTAAATTTCAGTGCTATTAGACAGCATCAATTCGAAATTTTGTCCTATGAGTAGGGCCCTACCAAATTCACAGTCCATTTTGGTAAATGTCATGGTCATAGGATTTAAAAAATAATAAATTTCATGATTTCAGCTACTTACATCTGAAATTTCACAGTGTTGTACATGTAGGGGTCCTGACACAAAAAGGAGCTGGGGATCAGGGGACACAAGTTTATTATAAGTGAGGTTTTGCTTCGCTTTCATCTATACTGCTTCAGGCAGACACATTGCCTTCAGATCAGGGCATCTGGAGAGAGGCGGCTGTGGGCCAGAAGCCCAGCTCAGAAAGCTAAGCCACTGTCAGCAGAGGTGCAGACGTAAGGATGGCCTGATATGATCTTGCCTCTTACTTCTCTGCTGCCACCAGCAGAGCTGCCACTCTCTGGCTCCCTGGCAGCAGCACAGAAGCAAGCAAAGCAACGCCATGCCATCCCTATGTTTACATTGCTGCTGTGCAAAAGTAAGAGTGACAATACCACAGCCCTCTAAAATAACCTTGACACCCATGCAACTCCCTTTTTGGTCAGGGGCCCCAATTTGAGAAATGCCAGTCTCCCCATGAAATCTGTATAGAATCAGATATAAGTACACAAAAGACCAGAATCCATGGAGGGGTCAGGAGGAGAACAGATTTCATGGTCTGTGAAACATTTTACATGGCCATGAATTTGGTAGAGCCCCACCGGTGAGAGTAGTGACTATCTGTCTAATGCACTGTAACAGCTCACATACATCACTGGACAGTGGACCTGATCTCTAGCACATGGGTATGATAAGTGAAATTACCACTGAACACTAGGGACTTCCTTGTAATGTTTCAGTTGAATGGAGGCATCTCTAGTTGCACAAAAATTAATCTTCACAATCCTGTCTGGATGGTACCAACAAAATCCTCTTCTTGAATACTGTATTTAAGATTTGATTTGAAATTGATTCCTCAAAGAAAAAAGTACAAATATTTTTTCAGAAGGTTCATTTTACTTGACCAGTGATATTTCCTAGAACCAGTCAAGAATTCAGTCAAAAGTGCTTTGACAGAAAATTGGATTTTGTATTCATTTTGTAAAGTCTGTTTTCCTTGGGAAACTTTGGCCTCTCATAAAACCAATGCCTAACAACCAAAGAGGTTCAGTTCAGAAATGCCACTACAGTATCTCATGATATTTGTAGTTTGGGCAACCTCAGCTCCCCAAGTGAGATGTCATCTCTCATCATGGCCTCAGTCCATGATAAACCACAGGTGATCTGCAAGAAGGGAAACTGAGGTGTATCATGGAAGATGTAGTTTAGTCAGGGAGCCCTGTCCTGCCCATAGAGGAAAATAAAACTCATAAGGCATCATAACAGTATTTTCAAAATCAGTATTTTCAGTTTTCAGCTGGAAATTTGATGGTTCTGATTTTTTGGCAAAAAAAAAATCAAAATTTTCTGCAGAAAAACTGATGAAAGCACATTTATCAAGTCAGCTCTAATAAGAACATTAAAAAGCACTGCCACCATATAAGCCCATAATGATGTTTATGTTAGTTAAGAAGTCAGCTGATGCAGACATACACAATGCAAAAGGGAGGAAAAAAAGAGAATATATTAGGGAACATTAGAAACTTAAATACAGACAATGAGTTTGGTATGGGTTATATTACTAACAGTTCTTAAATTTTCTAGGCTTTTTCATGTCTGAAAAATGTGTTCTTTTAGAAGGTATTTCATTAAACTGTTGAGAAAGTTACATTTCTAGTGAAATTATGAGGGCTACTAAAGTACATTTTATGGTTTAAATTTTGAGAGAGGAAAGAAAAAAATCAGTGAGTTGGAGGTCTGTTCTTGAATGTGGTACTAAATGTAGCACACACATTTAAAAAATGAATCCATAAGAAACAGTAAATATATGATCTCCCATTATGATATCCAAGCCAGATAATGTGTTTGTAAATTACCATTGTGCCATCTTAGAACATTCTGTAATAATACTGAAACTGGAGAATTACACATAATTTATCACCTGAAATGTAGGAAAATTAGGACTATATGAAAACCCACAAAGCATATTTTAATAAGAACTATAAATCATTTGCACTCTACCATCTTAGTGAAAAAACGTTGTGCAAAATGTGCAATAACTGCACAGCATGTGATACAGAGTCAAGTTGGTCAAATCAAAGCCAGATTCTGTGGTGGTTAAAAACACTGTTGTCAGCTCTTGTGATTATATCATGTCCTACAGTATTTGCTACGGCAGGCAAGAAATTATGTGAGATTCTCAGCTTTAATTTAAGAAATATTTAGCTCAGAGTTGTGTATGTGTGGCGGCGGGGGGAGGGGCGAAACTGTGAAAAGGTAAACTGAATGAAATGTCTCAGAAAGTAGGCTTATAAAGAATCCAAGATAATTTTTGTAAATCTGAAGCCAATATAATAATTTTGGAGGCCTCACTCACGATTTTTTAATATATGGGATTGACAATACAGGCAGTCCCCGGGTTACATACAAGATAGGGTATGTCTACACTACCCTCCTTGTTTGCACTAGGAGGGTAATGTAGGCATACCGCACTTGCAAATGAAGCCCGGGATTTGAATTTCCCGGGCTTCATTAGCATAAGCGGGGAGCCGCCATTTTTAAATCCCCGCTTGTTCGAACCCCGTGCAGCGCGGCTACACGGGGTTCGAACTAGGTAGTTCGGACTAGGATTCCTATTCCAAACTACCGGTACACATCGTGAAATAGGAATCCTAGTCCGAACTACCTAGTTTGAACCCCGTGTAGCCGCGCTGCACGGGGTTCGAACAAGCGGGGATTTAAAAATGGCGGCTCCCCGCTTATTCAAATGAAGCCCGGGAAATTCAAATCCCGGGCTTCATCTGCAAGTGCGGTATGCCTACATTACCCTCCTAGTGCGAACTAGGAGGGTAGTGTAGACATACCCATAGGGACTGTAGGTTTGTTCTTAAGTTGAATCTGTATGTAAGTCGGAACTGGCGTCCAGATTCAGACACTGCTGAAACTGACCGTCAGTTCTGACTTACATACAGATTCAACTTAAGAACCCGAAGCATCCCCAAGTCAGCTGCTGCTGAAACTGATCAGCGGCTGATTCCAGGAAGCCCGGGGCAGAGCAACTGTGCCTTGGGCTTCCTGTAGTCAGCGCTGGTCAGTTTCAGCAGCGGCTGACTTGGGGACGTCTGGGGCAGAGCAGCTGGGATGCTGCTGGGTTGCTCCAGTAGCGCTACTTGTCGGCGCTACTGGACCAACCCAGCAGCTCTGCCCCAGGCGTCCTGATTCAGCCGCTGCTGAAACTGACCAGCAGCGGCTGAATCAGGACGCCTGGGGCAGAGCAGCTGGGGTGCTGCCGGGTTGGTCCAGTAGTGCCCAGAGCGGCGCTGCGGGACCAACCGGCAGTGCCCCAGCTGCTCTGCCCCAGGGTCCACAACAAAAGCCTGATCTGCTCGGGGGGGGGCGCACTAGATGCGCCCTCCCCCCCAGCAGACCAGGGACACGGGGAGCAAAGCTGCAGCGGCAGCGGGGAGCCGCGCCTCGGAGGCTTTGCTCCCGGTGCCCCTGGTCTGCTGGGGACCGTCTCCAGCAGACCAGGGGCACCGGGAGCAAAGCTGCAGCCACGGCGGGGTGCCGTGCCATGCCTCTGAGGCTTTGCCAGAGCAAAGCCTCAGAGGCGCGAGACCCCTCCGCCTCCCCGGCTTTGCTCCAGGTGTCCGTAGTCTGCTGGAGACAGTCCCCAGCAGACCAAGGGCACCCAGAGCAGCTTTTCTCGCCCTGGAGGTCGAGGTGGTGGGACCGCTGCGCTCTGGGCGGTCCCCCTGCCTGCGAGCTCCGGGGCAAGAAAGCCCCATTCGTAAATGCGGATCCGACAGAAGTCGGATTCGCATAACTCGGGGACTGCCTGTACTGTGATATCACTTAAAGGCACTTTTAACTATTGAGGACTACTCTCATAGGGTATGTCTACACTACAGAGTTAATTCAAGTTCACTTCATTCAAAGTAGTTAATTTGAATTAAGCTAATTCGAAATAATGCATCTATACACAAAAACTGTTTCAAAATAGCGCATCCACACTGAGTGCACCTTGAACCGAAGTTAAGGCTGGCCGGAACCAGTGCCAGCGCAGCATCAGGTTAGGACTTAGTGTGTGGGGCTGCTGCCTGAGGCTAACTGAGTTCCGTGCTTAAAGGGACCCTACCTCAACCCCGGACAGACAGTTATCAGGATTCCCTGCTTGCTTTTCTACCTCATTGAAGGACAGTAAAGCAGTCCTGTGTTGGAGTGCCCAGAGTGCCCGCACACGGGACACCACAACACTCAGCCACATGGAGCCTGGGCATGCCAGTGAGTCTCATGGGGTCGTTGCCATCAGCCTGGCTGCACTTGCTGCAGGCTGCCATCTGGGGAGTCCATCAGGGGGCTGTCAGGATCCAGGAGACCCTATGGGAGAGCATCCACCCCGAGGAGCCCTCAGAGCCACCCCAGTCCTTCCCACCAGGGGCTCATGCCCCATTCCTCCCTCACGTCCTTCCACTTACCCCTCCCTAGCCCCCCTTCCTGATGTCAAACAAAAGACACGTATATTCAAAAATAGAAACTGGGTTTATTGAACAAAACAAGGAGGGGGGGTATGAACCTCTGGTGAGACTGCGAAAAGGAGGTGAGAGAAGGGAAGAAAGAGGGGAGGAGGAAACCTGGGAGGAGGGAGCTGGAAGGGGGAAGCAAAGGGGGAAGGGAAACTCAGGGCCAAGGGTTGGGGCTCTCGCCAGACCAACTTGATTTTCATGCACACCTGCTCCTGGGTTCGCATGTGGCCTTTGGTGGCCAGGCTGGCAGCTATCCTGCCATAGATGGCTGCATTCCTCCGTCTAGTGTGGAGATCATGGACTCTGGGGGCATCCCCCCCAAACCTGAATAAGGTCCATGATCTCCACCCTGGACCAGGAAGTCGCCCACCTTCTCCAGCCCCTGTCAGGCTCCTGGGAGCTGGCAGACTGCTCCTGGGGAGCGGTGGAGGGCTGGCTGCCAGTGGCTTGCTGGCTCATGTTTTGGGGCTACTGGGTCAGGGGCCCTGGTGGCCACTGCTGGCTCTGGTCTGGCAGGCTTGGAGCTGGCACAGGCACCATGGCCAGAGTCTACCCCTTTAATGGCTCTGGGGTTCGGGGAGAGGAGAGTAAGTTTTCCTGGTTGTACCCAGAATGGCTAACAGGGCTCACTGGGAAGGGCTGGAGGCCCCCTATTTCAAATTAAGTGTCTACACAGCACTTAATTTGAAATAGCTATTTTGACTTTGGTATTACTCCTCGTAGAATGAGGTTTACCAAATTCTAATTAAGCGTTCACCTATTCCAAATTAATTCCAAAATAGCGGTTTGCATGTATAGATGCTATTTAAGTTAATTCGAAATAACGGCTGTTATTTCAAATTAACTTTGCAGTGTAGACATACCCATGCAGATGATAAGCTTTCTACCTCCCTCTCAAGGTTATTTCCATTTGACAAGTATTTGTGAGGTCACATTCTTCACAAAAAACAGAGATTTTTTTTTTTATTCTAACTTTAGTTAGAAAGAGCTGAATTTGTTTTACTTAAGCTTTGGGTAGATATCAAAACAATACAAATTCAGTCTGAAATGTCAGAGAGAGTTGACTGAAAATACAGGATTTAGAATGGAAGGTGAGCCTGAACTATAAGAATCATGATTGTCCCTACTATAATTATCTCCATAATATATCTGAAACAAAACGTACATACAATTTTAGAGAATTAACTCAAAAACCCCTGGATGACTATATCAGAAAATAGAATTTTTTTTCATTTAATCATTCTATAATAAATTTCTATGGGTTTTCAATGAGCAGTAATTAGGAAATTTCAGGCTCAAGAGACAAGTGAAATGTGTGATTAATCACAAATTATTCACTGAAAGAGTGCAGTTGAGTAGATAAGCACCTTGAATTTGTATGGACAAATACTAAACCTAGGATGATGTTCACATTTTCAGAACATGTTACGTATTGTTTCAAAACAAAATAATGTGTTGTATTATTCCATGACAGAATTATCTACTAAATGTAAAGCAGATATGGGATTTTCATTTTAGAAAATGTAAATGAATTGCAAAGTTCTGGCTGAGTGTCATTGAGTTTCTGTAAGACTTGCTCAATATTTTAGATTTATGTAATCCAGATGTTCACATTTTAAATAATACTAACCAGACAAAACAAAAGTATGGGAGAGGGAATGCTAATAGCAAGCAACAGTGCTATGCTATCAGATATGAGAATCTCTACTGTCAATATCAGAATGGAGAAGGCAAGAACATAACAGCAATAAAGGGCAAGCGGAAAAGGGAATATTTTCATTACTGCCATCAGAATCAAGTTCTGAAGACTGCAGCAACTCTGAGGTACTCTCAGGTTTCAGAGAAATCATACCCACATTACAGGATAAATCACTCTCTTCAACGAGCCCTACCCTGTGGCTTTTTTCCCTCCACCATCCTTGGGATTGTTTTATCCAATGATTCTAGAGATATCAGGTCTCCCCACAAACACCTCCAGTGCTCCCACATGGACATCACATCTTTTAGAGCCCTATTCACAAATCAGATTCAGAGAAACACTTGTATTTTGGCATTGCATGGTAACAGAACATAACTGTACACTGAATATCCATAGCACCTTTCATTTAAATCTCTCAAAATATTTTGCAAACTATTGATTATGCTTCACAACCCCACAGGGAGGTAAGTATTAAAGTAACCATTTTACAGGTTATGGAGGTTCAGTGGATTTCTCCAAGAGCGCCAAGTGAGTGAGTTGCAGCAATAGTAATAGAACCCACAAATCCTGGTCCCAGCTCTTTGCTTTAACTTCTACATGATTCTACGTTATAATTGTAATGAACCTGATCATTTAATAAAAAGTCTCAGGAGTAGCTGTGTTATTCTGTAATTTAAAAATGAGCAGTCTTGTGGCATCTCATATAGATATATTTGTTAGTCTGTAAAGTGTCAGAGAACTACTCGTTCTAGTCACTTATTTTAATATTTGTTTCCCATCTAACATTTACCATGTTCTGCCTCATTGATTGACTACTTCCTGCTGAGTAATTTCAGATCAGTGCCCCTATTTTATGACGTTACATGAAAAATGTCTGGTGTTGCATGTTGCTAACCATTAGCTGCTGAGATGAGAGAGAAATGTTGTGGGATCCATCTTGGGCAACTTTAGTAAGAAGAGATCTACTAGAATATTGTATCCAGTTATAATGTTCACAATTCAAGAAAGATGTTGATTAATTTGAGAGGACACAAGAGAGTAACAAGAAAGATTAAAGGATTGGAAAAGCATGCCTTATAAATTCAAGGAATTAATTTTTTAGCTTAACAAAGAAAAGGTTAAGAGTAAATTGATCAGTCTATAAAGAAAAAACAGTTCAGATTACCAGGTTCTTCATTCTATCAGAAAAAAGTAAAACATGATTCAGTGGCTGGAAGATGAAGCTGGACAATTTCAGACTAGAACTAGCATACAAATTTGACAGTGACGATAATTAAGCATTAGAAAAAAATTAAAGAGTCATAGTGGATTCTCTTACTGGCAATTTGTAAATTAAGATTGTTTTTCCTAAAAGATGTGGTCAGTGGCTCTTAACCTTTCCAGATAACTGACCCCTTTCAGCAGTCTGATTTGTCTTGTGTAAACTACTCATTTACAAAACTCAGATGTAAAAATATAAGTGTCACAGCACCCTGTTACAGGAAAATTGCTTACTTTCTCTTTTTACCATATAATCAAATGGAATATACATACTTAACATTTTAGTGTAGAATATAGAGAGCAGCTAGCAAAGCTTTAGTATAGTACTGATTTTGCTAGTGTATTTTATGTAGGCTATTGTTAAATTAGGGACATATCTAGATGAGTTGATATACTCCTGGAAGACTTCTGTGTACTTGCAGGGGTGCACATAACCTGGGTGGAGGACCACTGTTCTAGTTCATGCAGGAATTACTTATAGGAAGTCCTATGGCCTGTGTTCTGCAGTAGGTGGGACTACATCGATTATAAATCTAGAAGAGACCATTGTGACTGTGAGCACATCCTTTCTCTGGCTCCTCCTTTTTTGCTGCACACATAAATTACTAATAAGGCTTTCACAGCCAGTTGTCTCTCTAGGCCAGAACGCAGGAAGTCAAAGTGAGAGAAGCAAATTAAACAAGGGCTTTGGTTTTTGTAGTTAATGAATGGTGAGGCTTCCCTTTTCAATCAAGGCCCCAACTCTATATCTGTAGTTACTGACCTGTAACCTGGTCATTATAATAATAAACTCTATGAAAATGCCAGCATGGTATGGGCAGTCGGTGAAGGTAGGGCTGGGGGAGACAAACCCGCAGTCCCACCCCTACCTCCACCCCTTCTGCTGAGGGCCGCTTCCTCACCCCCTCCACCATGGGGAGGTGGGGCAGCGAGCAGACCCCCCCCCCTACCACAGAAAGGGCAGGGGAGAGAGAAGAGCAGGCTGGTAGCTGCATGGGGAGGGCAGGCAGTGCACAGCTCCAGCATCCTGGGCCCAGAGCATGAAGAAGAGGGAGAATGCACAGCTCCAGTTTTCTTAGCCAGGAGCACAGGGAAGATGAACACTGGAGGCAACAATGCTTCACCCCCAGAATACCTACAATAGGAGTTCTGGGGATGGAGTGTTGGTGGGGCTAGGCTGGCAGTTTGGGAAGGCAATGCCTTCCCCTGCCTAGCATACCGGTCACCCATGTGCATATGGATATCTATCCAAAGCGTATGTGTAGTTACATTGTGAAATTATCTAAAGCAAGTCCCCCACCAAGCCATCTGGCCCTTTGTTCGCCATAATGCTGCCTGCTTTTGACTTTTTGTAGGAAAGAGCAAGTTGCCTGGCATCTTCTTCCAGTGTGTAAGATTGATAGAGAGTTCTCCCAGTTTGTGATTTCTGGGGCCAGAGCTCTGCCACTACTAGAGGTTCAAGTAAACTACAATTCCTTATATACTCCAGTAGAGAACAGTATTCAGAGATATTTGCTGCAACCATTACTTCTGAGAAAACAAGTCCTATAATTCTCTTATCACATAAAAAAGGATTAGCCAATCAGGAAACCAGCATCCAATTCATGTCAAAATGTGACAAATATCCACGTGAAAAGCATTTCAGAGTTCTAGTAGAAAACATTTCTCTGTGCAGTTTTCACTGAGAAAAATCTTAAAGATCTGCTTCCATTTTACAAAGCTTTTGCAGTCTTGACAGCAAGCTTTTCTATAGCATTAAAGCTTTCTTCAAATATTTTTGACTTACTGATAATAGAGGTCATAACTTCTTACTGAGCAATTGCTCAGAATTTCAGTCTAAACTCTTGATAACAGAATTAAGGTAACAGGTCAGCTTTTTCCTTTATGCTCTTTAAGTAATCATCTATCATTCTCATAAACATTCAGGCTATATATTTTTCAAAAAGCATTTAGGCTACATCTAGACTGCACGCCTTTTTCAACAGAGGCTTTTTCGACAGTATCTTTCGAAAAAGCCTCTGTCGAAAAAGAGCATCTAGACAACAAGAAGATTTTTCGAAAAAGAGTCACTTTTTAAAAAGAGAGTCTAGATGCTCTCTTTCGAAAAAGCTCTGTTTTTATGCAATAATGCCTTTTTTTGAAAGATGACTTTCAAAAAAAGGCGTTATTCCTCATAGAATGAGGTTTACCGCTGTCGACAAAACTGCCGTGTTCTGCTGATTAACTGTTGACAGAATGTGGCGGTAGTCTAGATGCAGGTATAGTTTTTTTGAAAAAAGCCACTTTAAAAAAAAAAAGAAAACCTGTAGTCTAGACAAACCCTTGGAGATGTAGGGATAGGTTCCATTTTTGGGTGCCCAACATAAGATACCTGAAAGTCTATTTTTTGAAGAATTGACCATTAGCACTTTCTGCAAATCAGACCACTAAATAAGTCTCAGGTGAGGTACCCTAAGTCCGAGACATCCAAATCAGCAGTCTATATTGAAAACAACAAGTAGTCCTGTGGCACCTTGAGCTTTCATGAGCAAAGTTTCAGTTCATCTGATGAAGTGTTTTTTTGTAAGTCTCTTAGGATATGTCTACACTGCAAAGTTATTTTGAAATAACTTTCCTAGCATCTACACAGCCAAAACACTATTTTGAAATAAATTTGAAATAGCGGAGCGCTTATTTCGAATTTGGTAAACCTCATCCTACAAGGAATAACACCACATTCGAAATAGCTATTTTGAAATAAGTGCTCTGTAGATACTTATAATGAAATAGGGGGCCTCCAGCCTACCCAGGGTGCCTTAGTGGCCACTCCAGCCTCAACCAAGAACACTCCTCTCCCTCCCTTAAAGGATTGACTCTGGCCACAGTGCCTGTGCCAGCTCCAAGCCTGCCAGACCAGAGCCAGCAGTCACCGCCCTGACCCAGTGGCCCCAAAACATGAGCCAGCAAGCCACTGGTAGTCAGCCCTCCACCGCTCCCCAGGTGTGGTCTGCCAGCTCCCAGGAGCCTGCCAGGGCCTGTAGAAGGTGGGTGCCTTCCTGGTCCAGGGTGGAGATCATGGGCCTTATTCAGGTTTGGGGGGATGCCCCCAACGTCCATGATCTCTGCACTAGACGGAGGAATGTGGCCGTCTATGGAAGTTTAGCTGCCAGCCTGGCCACCAAAGGCCACATGCGAACCCAGGAATAGGTTTGCATGACAATCAAGTTGGTCTGGCAAGACCCCCAACCCTGAGCCCTGAGCTTCCCCTCCACCTTCTTATTGCTTCCCCCTTCCAGCTCCCTCCTGTCTAAAATTTCAGCCATTTGTTCTTTGTTCAGGAAATAAATTCCTTCAGTGCTACGCAACCAAGCCACCAATCACCCGCTTCATAATTCCTATATAAGTTCTTCTTTCACTTCACTTCTACCTCAGTAACACCATGAGGGGGGCGGGAAAACCAGCTGCTTGTATTAGGAGTTTTGTGTTTCTTAGCATGCTACCCTTAGCTAAGTTCTTGCTGCTTGATTGAATTGAGTCAAAGTTGCGCTATTTTCCTTCAATGGGAGCATGATCCAGCTACAATTGCACAAGAATGTATTTTGTTTTGGAACAGTGCAAGGGGGTATGAAGGATTGCTCCTGCTGCTTTGGATGAACTAATTATGCTAGAGACCTTTTTATGCACTGTGATCTCATTGAAGTGAGAAGAGTAACATTTTTTATGATGAGTGAAGTAGAATCACACTGGAAGCACATTCCCAAGGGAAGGAAGTATGAGCGAGGGAGAGGTTTACTTCAGATCATTTCCTTCTTTACAACAGAGATTTGGATTTCCAAGAGTCATTATCTGAAAAGTAGAATAAATATTTATCTGACACCAGTCTTTGTGGGTTTACATCTTGTAAATGTGCATGCATCTTCCAGCTGGAGACCTTCCATGCATGCTCAAAGATAAAGGAGGAAAAACATTTTAATTTCACACTATCCATTTAAGGAAACTGGTCATAATCCCTACCCTTCATTGCAACAATACGACTGCTGAAATTGAGAGCCTGTACTGCTTCAGAGTGGTCAAGGACAAAGCTCTTACGTCTTCAATGAGAGCAAGATGACACCCAAATGAGAGGCCCAAACCAATCCCACGCAGGCATCAAAGTTTAATTCCCTGGTTTTTTTATATATTTGATATAAAAATTAAAAACAAAGGAGAAATTTTCTTGTAATAAATTTCAGTTACAGTTGGCCTTCAAGATGAGTCAGAAATTGATTCTGATGTCTCTGATCTTGAAATCACTGCTGCAGTTATCTGAAGGAATTGCTTTCTTCAGCTTGCTCTCTTTTGGACCAATTGTTCCTTTTCAGTGGGTCTCTCTCTCCCACTTGACCTTTTAGTAAAGCAAAGAAATAATATGTATTCAAAAATTGAGGTCACTGCCAGTCTCAGACTGTCTAAGCACCTGCACAACAACAACATGGGGAATGTCTCATGTAAGCTTAGCCTTCCTGTTACTGAACCACCAATAATCACTGCTGCTCCAGCCACATTCGGACCCACCAGGTCTGATTTCACTGTTTCTGATTCCCACAACTCCTCCAGCTGTTTTAATTCCCTAATAGCATCTGCTCTCCCAAATTCCAAGATTGTTAGTCACCACAAAGAGAAAAGGGTGGAACTCTCACAAAGCAGACATATAGAGTGTAGTTCAGCTGCAGACTAGCCTTTACATTCATCAACTATCACCAGAGTTGTTGACTTGAGTCCTGTGACTTGAACTCGAGTCCAACTTAAGTCGCCTAGGTGACTCGACTTGAGACTCGACTCGAAAGTGACTTTAGAGACTCGAGACGACTTGAGACTTGAACTGTAGTGACTTGATACTTGACTTGGACTTGACAATGATGACTTGAAGACAACACTGACTAATACAGAAATAAACCTAGCATTTTTGTATATGAGATTGTTCTCATATAGACTTTACAATTACTTATTTAATTCATTGGATTGGGATAACAACATGCAATCTAACATCAAGGCCCTTTTGGGCTTGCAAGTGCCCAAAATCTCTCAGACTCAAGTTCTGTTTAGTCACTTGTTTTTTGTTTAAAACTGCATACCAAGTATTTGCATCTCTATGATGAATTTTGCAGAGCACTTTAAATGTAGAGTGTATACACAGTAACATTTTTCTACATTCATGAATGTGAACTGCAGAGCAGTCACTGGAGGTTTTCAAGGAATCTGAATAATCATCATCCTAGGATGGTTTAGAAAAGAAATACTGCATCTTGGCAGGGCGTTAGACTAGATAACCCTTGAAGTCTCATCTAACCCTACAGTTCTATATTCTGAAGGACGTCAATTGTAATGGTCTTACAACTACTTAAGAGACCTGTCTTCATCAGAGAGCTTCTCATTCTTTCTGAAAGTTAAACAAATAACTATCCTTCTTACGTGCTATAGGCATTTCCATGAACACTAGAAAGTTCCATTTTATATAGCATTTCTCAAATTTCTTATATTACTCACGTATGATTTATATGCACATGATGTAGTGACCTTCACATTCCTTCTGTTGATTTTTACCAACCTGACCCCCACATCAGCTCTTTCCCCGTTCTGTACAAACACATACACTGATTGATGTTGTGCACCTGTGACGTCCTTCAATATTTTGAACCCACTTGGTGTACATAGGTTTTTATGAAAATGTGTTAAAAATAACTAGTGTGGGGTTCATTTACAAATTAAACTCTCTCTTACAATAGCTAAACATGCCATTGCAAGGCTCTTATAGAGAAAAGCCATCTCTCTCCAATTCAAATTGGCTCTTGAAACACTGGCAAAGATATTAATTTTCAGCTTGTTTCACATCAAAACTTACATGGGCTAGGCTGTCAAAAGAAACTATTGATAGAAATGTAGCTGTGTTAGTCTGGTGTAGCTGAAACAAAATACAGGACTATGTAGCACTTTAAAGACTAACAAGATGGTTTATTAGATGATGAGCTTTCATGGGCCAGACCCACTTCCTCAGATCAAATAGTGGAAGAAAATAGTCACAACCATATATACCAAAGGATACAATTAAAAAAATGAGCACATATGAAAAGGACAAATCACATTTCAGAACAGATGGGGGGAATGCAGGGGGGGAAGGAAGGTAAATGTCTGTGAGTTAATGATATTAGAGGTGGGGAAAGGTAGATGTCTGTGAGCTAATGGCATTAGAGGTGATAACTGGGGAAGCTATCTTTGTAATGGGTAAGGTAGTTGGGGTCTTTGTTCAGCCCCCAGCAGAGAGTGTCGAATTTTAGCATGCATGCCAGTTCAGAGGATTCCCTTTCCAGTGCAGATTTGAAAGTCTTCTGGAGTAGGATGCATGTGATTAGGTCATTGAGACAGTCTCCTTTCTGGTTGAAATGGCAAGAAACTGTTTTTTCTTTGTGATCCTGTCTAATGTCTGTTTTGTGGGCATTGATTCTTTGGCGAAGTGTCTGAGACGTTTGTCCAATGTACATAGCAGAAGGACACTTTCGGCACATGATAGCATAAATTATATTTCTGGATGCACAGGAATATGTATTCTTGATCTTATAACTCACTTGGTTAGGCCCAATAATGGTGTCAGCAGAGTGAATATGTGGACAAAGCTGGCAACGGGGTTTGTTGCAAGGGAAAGTACCAGGGTTGGTATTAATGTGGTATGTCCTGTGGTTGTTGATAAGAATCATCTTGAGGTTAGGTGGTTGTCTATAGGAGACTATGGGTCTGTCTCCCAGAGCTTCTTGGAGTTTAGTGTCCTGTTCCAGAATAGGCTGTAATTTATTGATAATGTGTTGGACAGGTTTAAGTTGGGAGCTGTAGGTGATGACAAGTGGTGTTCTATTGTTGGTTTTCTTGGGTCTGTCTTGTAGTAGATGGTTTCTAGGTATTCGTTTGGCTCTTTCAATTTGCTTTTTTATTTCTCCGGGTGGGTAGTTGAGGTTTATAAATGCTTGGTAGAGATCCTGAAGTTTCTGGTCTCTGTCAGTGGGATTAGAGCAGATGCAGTTGTATCGAAGGGCTTGGCTATAGATGATGGATCATATGGTGTGTGCTGGATGGGAGCTGGAAGCATGTAGGTAACTGTATGAGTCGGTGGGTTTTCTGTAGAGGGTGGTGTCTAATTTTCCATTGTTGATTTGTACTGTGGTGTCCAGGAAATGGATCTCTCATGTGGAATGGTCCAGGCTGAGGTTAATGGTGGGGTGTAGGTTGTTGAAATCTCTGTTGAATGTCTCCAGTGTTTCTTGGCCATGCGTCCAGATCATAAAGATGTCATCGATGTAGCATAAGTAGAGAAGGGTAAAAGGGGACGGGAGTTGAGGAAACATTGTTCTAGGTCAGCCATAAAGATATTAGCATACTGTGGGGCCATGCGTGTACCCATGGTTGTGCCACTGATCTGGAGGTATAAGTTGTTCTCAAACTGGAAATAATTGTGGGTGAGAACAAAGTTACATAGGTCTCCTATCAGGTTGGCAGTGGTGTCCTCTGGGATAGTGTTTCTAATTGCTTGTAATCCGTCTTCATGTGGGATGTTGGTGTATAGTGCTTCTACATCCATGGTGGCAAGGATGGTGTTATTTATTGTTCGTCTTTCCATTAATGTAATTACCTTTGAACTTTGGGCCTAAACCTTACAAGCTGTGTGTTGCTACAACCACTGCAAAGTTTACATGGCTCTAGGAATTCCAGTCTACTCTGGCTTAACTGAACAAAACTGTTGCTCTTTTTAGAATTATTATTATTAAACAAACTGCCTTTCTAATATCCACATGTACCTGAAAACCCCAGATCCAAACACTCTCCTACCTCTCCTGGGTATATCTGTACTAGTTATAAAAGGTATAAATTCCAACATAAGCAGACATACCCCTGCTAGCTCAAATCAAACTAGCATGCTAAAAACAGAAGTGTGACCACAGTAATATGAGTAGCATTAAAGGCCAACTATCCTGAGTAAAATCCCACCTGAGGCACTAGGTACATATTTAGGGCTGCTAACCTCCTCCATCACTCATACCGCTGCAGCTACACATATATTTTTAGTACATTAACAGTGATTGAGCTAGCATAAGGTGGTCTGTGTGAACTATAAATTACACCTTTTACCTCCATTGAGACATATCCTCCACCACCACTCTCCTTTAATCAAGGATGTAAACAGGCAACACAGTCGGATGTTTAGCCTATGGCATATTCCGAGCACTTCATTTTAGACAATTCATCACTGCCTTAAAGTATGGCTTGTGTGGCCGGTATATTGTAATAGAACTTGGAGGAAGTGCTTACACATTTTTTCCTTCCACCTTCTTTCTGATTATAAGCTCAGTTGTGTTACTGTGTTTGGCCCCCTTCTCTTTCCATGCTTCTGAGGCAGCTCTGTTCTCTCTGCTCCACTCCCACTCAATTCTTTTGGTAACCGTCCTCTGCTGGCATCTTATTTGCTTCCATACTACTGTGACTCGTGCTGAGCATCTGTGCCATTCCACTCCTCCTCCCCCACCTTCAACTGCTTATTTATAGCAAACAAAAAAGCTCTTATGCAGTATGGTATATATAGGGCCACTTTGATAGAATGAGAACAGATTCAGAATAACCTTTAAACCAAGATTCACTTGAATTAACAAGCCCTCGGGTCTAACAGACATATTCAGAGAAATCCAAGCAGACAGAATTTTTACATTTTTGTTTCTTATTCTGTTCCCTGAGATTTCATCACACTCATGTGGCACAGATATAAAATCTGGTTTTGCATGTTATAGTTTATTTTCCTTTTCAGAAAATTCTTCAACCATCATAATGCTCATTTGAAAAGTGACGCTTGAGGAAAACAGCTGGTTAAGATACCAGTGTGATCACATACTGTGGTGTCAATCATCAAGTCTGATGTGAAAAGAAATGGTGTCAGGTATTCACTATGAATGCAGAAGGGTTGTATGAGTGAACCTCATTAGGATGCAGCATTGGTGGTGTAAAAAGAATATGGTAAGAAGCATTGTTGAATTCAGAATGAGGGATACATTATTTCCAGGTATGTCTACAATTGCCTCCTAGTTTAAACTAGGGAGGCAAATGAAGCATATCGAACTTGCTAATGAAGCACAGGATTTAACTATCCCGTGCTTGATTAGCATATTCGTGGCTGGTTGCCATTTTAAAATGCTGGTAGCCCGAATTAACTCGCCGCGTGTAGACGCGGTAGTCCGATCCAAAATCCTTCCCTCGAATTAACTGTTACTCCTCATTGCACAAGTTAAATCTTGCGCTTCATTAGCAACTTCGGTATGCTTCATTTGCCTCCCTAGTTTGAACTAGGGGGCAAGTGTAGACAAACCCACCTTTAGGGGAAAAGGATTCTCAGAAAATGTGTTCATATGAAAGAAGAATATAGAATTCTATCTGTAACACATTAAAGGAGCACAAATAAAAATAAAAACTGAAACTAGAAAGTTAATGTACTTTGACTGTGTCTGTATCACCTTTGTCTTCATGTTGCAAAAATATGTTCAAGAATATATTTGTTGCCAAGAATGTGCAAGGAAATACCACATTTTAAGCACATAACACAGAAATTATTGATTTCTAAATGATAGAATCAGGTTACTAAAATGAGCAAATTACTGTAATAACTTTCCCAGACACAAAAAGTCCTGAACTAACTAGATACATTGGATTTATGGCTTTTTACTACTAGCTATAAGCCACTAACTCTATGTCTATACCGCACACCTTGCAATGGCAAGACTGCAGCTGTGTTATTATAAGGTGCACCACTGTGTAGCTGCTCTTTATTGCTGGAAGAGAACTCTCCCAGGGATGAAATACAATCCACCCCAAGGAATGGTAGCTGCTGCCTATGAAGCATTGTCCACACCTGTGCTTTTCATCCTTAAAACTTTGGCCATTTAGGTAGTTGGTTTTTCACACCCCGTGCAACAAAAGTTTTAACAACAAAGGGCCATCCTTAACATTGCTTAACCCTCCCTCCCAGTTGCTGCTCTCATCTACCTCTTCCCCAATCATGACTGGAGAAATGCTAATTGATCACTTCACCTTGAATGGTTCCATGACATGTGCATTAACTACGTACGCTAAACAATCTGTTCCAGCTTGTTTTTAAGCTGTGGCACACTGAGTACATTTCCTAAACCTGAACAATAGCTGTGTGTAGTTGCAAGAACAACGAGAAGTCCTGTGGCACCGTATAGACTAAGGCTATGTCTACACTGGCAGCTTCTTGCATAAGAACAGCCATTCTTGCACAAAAACTTGCCTGCTGTCTACACTGCACACATATTCTTGGGCAAGTAAGCTTAGTCTAGCATCAGAAAACAGGGCTTCTTCCAGAAGACAGATTCCTCTCCCCACAAGGAATAAGCTCTCTTGTGCAAGAGCTCTTGCGCAAGAGGGCAGTGTAGATAGGCAACATGAATTTCTTGCACAAGAAACCCCTATGGTTAAAATGGCCATCAAAGCTTTCTTGTGCAAGAGAGCGTCCACACTGCCATGGATGCTCTTGTGCAAAAGCACATCTCTTGCGCAAAAGCACATGGCAGTGTAGACACGCTCTTGTGGAAGACTTTTTGCGCAAGAACTCTTCTGCAAAACAGTTCTTGCGCAAGAAGCTGCCAGTGTAGACGTAGCCTAAGGGTATATCTACACTACAGCATTATTTCAAAATAGTTAATTCTAAATAAGTTATTTTGAAATAACATCTACACATAAAATGCATTTCAAAATAGCATTGAAATAGCGCATCCACACTGAGTGGCTGCTTAATCACATTTAAGGCTGGCCAGAACTAGGTCCGGAAGGCATCAGGTCAGGAGTTAGATAGCCTCAGGCAGCAGCCACACAAAGTGAGGACTGTGCTTGTATTTATGCTGTGGCACACTTAGTACATTTCCCAAACCTGAACAATAGCTGTGTGTAGTTGCAAGAACAACGAGAATAAAATCATAGAATCATAGAATAATAGGACTGGAAGGGACCTCGAGAGGTCATCGAGTCCAGCCCCCCGCCCTTGAGGCAGGACCAAGCTCCGTCTACACCATCCCTGACAGATGTCTATCTAACCTGTTCTTAAATATCTCCAGAGAGGGAGATTCCACCACCTCCCTTGGCAATTTATTACAATATTTGACCACCCTGACAGTTAGGAATTTTTTCCTAATGTCCAATCTAAACCTCCCCTGCTGCACTTTAAGCCCATTACTCCTTGTCCTGTCCTCAGTAACCAAGAGGAACAAATTTTCTCCTTCCTCCTTGTGACACCCTTTTAGATATTTGAAAACCGCTATCATGTCCCCCCTTAATCTTCTTTTTTCCAAACTAAACAAGCCCAGTTCATGAAGCCTGGCTTCATAGGTCATGTTCTCTAAACCTTTAATCATTCTTGTCGCTCTTCTCTGTACCCTTTCCAATTTCTCCACATCTTTCTTGAAATGTGGTTCCCAGAACTGGACACAGTACTCCAGCTGAGGCCTAACTAGTGCAGAGTAGAGCGGCAGAATGACTTCACGAGTTTTGCTTACAACACACCTGTTGATACAACCTAGAATCATATTTGCTTTTTTTGCAACAGCATCACACTGTTGACTCATATTCAACTTGTGGTCCACTATGACCCCTAGATCCCTTTCTGCCATGCTCTTTCCTAGACAGTCGCTTCCCATCTTGTATGTATAGAACTGATTGTTCCTTCCTAAGTGGAGCACTTTGCATTTCTCTTTATTAAACCTCATCCTGTTTACCTCTGACCATTTCTCTAACTTTCTAAGGTCATTTTGAATTATGTCCCTATCCTCTAAAGAAGTTGCAACCCCACCCAGTTTGGTATCATCTGCAAACTTAATAAGCATACTCTCTATCCCAATATCTACACCATTGATGAAGATATTGAACAGTACGGGTCCCAAAATAGACCCTTGCGGAACTCCACTTGTTATCCCTTTCCAGCAGGATTTAGCACCATTAACAAGAACTCTCTGACTACGGTTATCCAGCCACTTATGCACCCACCTTATCGTGGCCCTATCTAAGTTATATTTGCCTAGTTTAGCAATAAGAATATCATGCGAGACCGTATCAAATGCCTTACTAAAGTCTAGGTATATGACATCCACCGCTTCTCCCTTATCCACAAGGCTCGTTATCCTATCAAAGAAAGCTATCAGATTAGTTTGGCATGACTTGTTCTTCACAAACCCATCTGGCTATTCCCTATCACTTTATTACCTTCCAAGCGTTTGCATATGATTTCCTTAATTACCTGCTCCATTATCTTCCCTGCGACAGACGTTAAACTGACCGGTCTGTAGTTTCCTGGGTTGTTCTTATTCCCCTTTTTATAGATGGGCACAATATTTGCCCTTTTCCAGTCTTCTGGAATCTCCCCTGTCTGCCATGAGAAGTCCCGTGACACCCTATAGACTAACCGAGTTATTGGAGCATAAGCTTTTGTGGGCAAAGACCCACTTTGTCAGACAAAAGCTTATGCTCCAATAAATCTGTTGTTCTTGCGGATTCAGACTAACACAGCTACCCCTCTGATACTTGTGTGTAGTTGGAAAGTTTGTCTTTCACCAACAAACACTGGTTCAATAAAAGTCATTATCTCACACACCCCGTCTCTCTAATTTCCTGAGATCAACACAGCCACAGGTTCACTGCACAAGCATGAAGTGTTAAGCTAAAATAATCCGGGTAGTAAAGGATGCCATATATACAATCGAAACCAACCAAAATACTCCATTTTAGAATACTGAATACTACACCCAACCTAATTACAGACCAAAAATCTGTGGGAAGTTTTCAGCAAATAATTCTTGATAGGTAATATATTGGGAAAACCCTAAAGCTACTTCATGATCACAGAACCATGGAATACTAGAATTGGAGGGAACCTGGAAAGGTCGTGGAGTCCAGTCCCCTGCCCTCAGGGCAGGATCAAGCACCATTCTAGAACATCCCTGATAGATGTCTATCTAACCTGCTCTTAAATATCACCAGGGAGGGATATTGCACAACCTCCCTAAGCAATTTATTCCAGTGTTTAACCACCCTGACCGTAAGGAAGTTTTTCCAAATGTCCAACCTAAACCTCCCTTGCTACAATTTAAGCCCATTGCTTCAAAATATCATTCAAAAGCAGGAAAAAAAGGTACCATTAACAGCACGTGTTATTGACTATGAATCACTCCACCAGCTCTACATTCCAGTGTATATATGGATCTTTGACACACGCGAATTTTGATATGGTCTCATTAAAATTTGAGCAAGGCTTTTTTTGTCAATAAGGGTAAGTGTTATAGTGGAAGGGAAAAGATCAGACAAAATATAATTATATGATCTGCCTTTCATCAGATCTATTTCCTGGAAGAAGCAAATTCATCCCTTGCTAACAGACACTGGCATTGCTATTGGCACTCTAAAACAAACAGAACAGAAGAGGGTGGAGGGGGAGCAAGTTCCCAGGATTTAAATTCTTCTCTACTATATCCCATTACATTCAGGAGACTTTTAGTACAAGACAGCTGGCAAGTCAACTCTCAAGTCAACAGGGCATTTAATGAGCCAGTCCAAAGGCATGGTCTTACACACACTTTCTTCTCTTTATTAATAGCCAGGTTGGGGTAGTGAAACAGCTGCTTTTTATATTGTTCCCTTATACCAGGATTATCTGTTAACCCATTGAATTTAGCCATTTGGTAATGTTGGCCTCCGTTCTCATAAACTAAGAAATAAAGGGATTCCTTATTCCCCAAACCAATTTTAATCCCTCCCCGAATGAGCTGTGTGCAGGATTTATGCACCCAAAGGGTGTTTTCATTCTGTTCTCACACACAGCTGCTTACAGAGAAAAGATGTTTCAGCTCCCTCACACCCACAGTTCTGGTCCCCAGTTCACTCTAGTTGAAATTAACTCTAGTGTTGTTGGCTCATTCAAACCCCTGTGAACCATTTACATACCAATTAAGAGAAGTGGTGCCCAATGCACTGTGCTGTTCTCTGTACTGGGGTGAGCTTCACCTCCGTCCCCAAATGCTTAAGGCCCCAGTGAAGTCAAAGAAGTTCTGGGGGATACAGCAGAACATTAAAGAATTAAGCCTTGCAAAAAGGTCTATGAACTATAGTCGTAATGAATCCTCCAATTGAATTCATCCCCTGCTCACTTTGGGTACATCTACACATCACCCTAAACTTAGAATCAAAATAAGATATGCAATTTTATTTCAAAATAGAATATTTTTAAATTTGACGCATCTACACAGTGCCAAATTTTGAAATAATGCCCTATTTTGAGACATCTTCACCCTTGTAGAATGAGGGTTACAGGGATGCTGAAATAGCATGCCCATTATTTCAAAAATATTTCAAATAGCGGGTGACTTGTTAAGACACAGGATAGTTATTTCAGGATCCTGAAATAGCTGCACAGTGTAGACATACCCTTTATGATCTTGCCATTACATGTGTGTCAAAATGCTGAGGATACTGTTATTGGTGGCTGAAATCAAATCACTGTCTAGAGAGCTAAATACTGAACAGTTAAAAACGCAAGGCAGACTGTTTTGTAAACTTCCAGGCTCCTGTGAAAGATGAACACACTCGTTTTCAGCTGTTTGGCACTGGGTCTGAACACCTTTAAACAGCTGTCAAACTGACCATGACACCAATCTTTACAAATAGACGAGACCCAATGGTGTAGTAAAGCATTCATTTTAAAATAGGCAGCATGCTGTTAAAACACAACTTGAGTAGTTTTATCAAACATTATTTCAGAATTCTTTTAAAGCAAACCAAGCCTCATGTGTGCTGTCAAAAACACAGATGGTATTTTGATGGTACTATCTGAGCAAAGACATATTTGAAAGCTCATGTTTGCAATAAGCTATTCCCAATCTGAACCCCAGAAAACACTTAAATAGGGTTAAAAAGTCTTTTTCCACTTGTGCATTTAGCTCAGAATCAAGACTGAAACAGTGATAGAAATGTAGCCGTGTTAGTCTGGTGTAGCTGAAACAAAATACAGGACTATGTAGCATTTAAAGACTAACAAGATGGTTTATTAGATGATGAGCTTTCGTGGGCCAGACCCACTTCCTCAGATCAAATAGTGGAAGAAAATTGTCACCACCATATATACCAAAGGAGACAATTAAAAAAATGAACACATATGAAAACGACAGATCAAATTTCAGAACAGAAATGGGATGGAGGGAGGGAAGGTAAATGTCTGTGAGCTAATGATATTAGAGGTGATAATTGGGGAAGCTATCTTTGTAATGGGTAAGATAACTAGATCCTTTGTTCAGACTCAGGTGTAAAGTGTTGAATTTAAGGATCTAGTTATCTTACCCATTACAAAGATAGCTTCCCCAATTATCATCTCTAATATCATTAGCTCACAGACATCTACCTTCCTCCCCCCCATTCCCCTTCTGTTCTGAAATTTGATTTGTCCTTTTCATATGTGTTCATTTTTTTAATTGTCTCCTTTGGTATATATGGTGGTGACAATTTTCTTCCACTATTTGATCTGAGGAAGTGAGTCTGGCCCACGAAAGTTCATCATCTCAGAAACCATCTTGTTAGTCTTTAAAGTGCTACATAGTCCTGTAAGACTGAAACAGTATCTCTAACCCATTAGTTGTACCTAGCCACAACATAGCAACGTTTGGAATGCAAGATCACATATGTGCTGATTCCATAAAGGGCCATTGGAGAAAATTACATTTGAAAACTGAAAATCAAATAAGTAAATTGGAAGAGGGTAGAGGGTTAGTATTCATTTTGCTAGGTTTGTAGTTTAACAATTAGTTTTAGGCATGCTTACTGAGGATTGAATCCTGAGGCTCATGGTAAACTCTGTAATCCAAAGTGGCTCAAGTCTGTGAACAGCATAAAGTGCATTGTAGACAGGCAACAAGTATCATAACAATGAGACCATTGCACTTACAATGGGTGGGTAGCGTGGTGTTCTGTGGTTAAAGTTCTTGCAAGAGGTTCTGTGTTAATCCAATTGACAGTGTCCGTGTATAACAAAAAGAGCTTTACGGAATTTCATCCAGACTCCTGTCTGGTATACTCAGCTCTTAAAGGCTCAGTCCCCAACACCACAAGAAGATCCACTAGCCATAATTCCTGCACACAGGAGTCCAACTATAATCAGTGGACATGGACCAGCTGCTCAAGTGCCTTAGACCTGCTTTTTCGAGAGGGCATTCTGTCCCTCAGCTCCACACTGAAATTCTATTTACTTAAATCATGGTGGAGAAAGGGCAATTCAAAGTTTTTGTTTTATTTTCTTGATTGATGCATAACTTCATAAGTAGTGAACTGCACAATTTAAACCGACCATGTGGCATGTTTTCATTTAGAAACCAAAGCTTCTCTTAGTAGAATTAATTTCCTCACTGGTTTCAAAATATGGGTGGGTATTTAATTACTTGCATGTGGGTTGCATGACAGAGTTGTGAGAAACTGCTGAATGAGGACAGCTCTGTTGTTAACTAATAAAAGAGGAAGATGAGTCAGGACTGCTTGGCTCCACTCCTGGTCCTGGCACTGACTTATTGCGTGATTTTGTGTAAGGCAGTTAGGCCAAAATATTGGAACTTGAGAGCCTTGAGCTAGGCATTCAAAGAAGTGGGTAGTAATTCACTCTATTAAATTAGCTGCCTAAATTGGAACGGTCATGCCTAAGTGAGAACATCTTAGCACTGATTTCTTGTTATCTGTTAACTGCAGATAAGATGTTCAACTCTCACATAAGAGATGTGCAAGGCTTTATAATCATGGAATTGGAGCAGTCTGAGGTCCTCCAGTAGAAGGCGGCATAGAAACAACAAATATTACTAAAATTATCTTAGCATCCATCACCATAATATGTGAGCATATTAAAAAATAGCGAAGTTCCCCGTGGACCTTAAGGAATCACTGGTGTGACGCTCCGTGCGCGCCGTCTGTACCGGCGTGACTATGCCGCCGCAGTTTTCTCCCCGGAACACTGTCTTTTCACCAATTCCAGCCCTTCTAGGAGAAGGGCGGGGAGAGGGGCCCGGGCTCGCCCCCTCTCACGGGCCCCAGCCCAGGGCCCTAAGAACTAGGATCTCATGGGATCCGGTCCGGCTGACGGGGTTCTAGACTGTAACTCGCCAGCGCACCAGCCAACTCCGGGGTCCGCCCTGGGCCACTTCCTTCCTCGCCCCTGTAAACGAGATCCCCCGTGCACCGTATCGTGTCGCACCACTTACTGCGTGTTCGGGGTCCTGGCGAGTGGTTGCCCGCAGGCAGGTGGGGGTTTTCTGTCCACTCCTTACTCCTGCCTCCCCCCCTTGTTCCTGTGCCGGCGCCATCTTATAGCCGCGCCAGGTCGGCGACCCTGGCCGTCCTCTGGAAGCCCCGTCCCCGGCGTCGGCCCGGCACCGCGTTGCCACGGCAACCACCCGGGCGTCCCCGGTGCCTCTCGCAGACACCAGGCGTGACGTCGTTCGCCGATGCCAGCTGAGCCGCGGCTGAACAGCCCGGACACCGCTGGCTTTCCTGCGGTCCCCGGCTGAACAGGGCTTGCTCCCCCGTGACGGGCGGACGCGTCCCGTCACACACACACCCCCTTTTAACTTACTTCCCTCTTCCCCTTGTTCGTTCTCATACTGCCGCTAGAAGAAGTCCGTGTTTTGATGTTGCAAGCCGGGTCGGTGGGCCACCTCAAAAGCGTATGGCTGCAGGGCCAGATACCAATGCATCACCCAGGCGTTAGAGTCCTTCATGGTTTGTAGCCAACGCAGGGGGGGCGTGATCAGTGATTACGCGGAACTGGCCCCCTAGGAGGTAATACCTTAACATATCTAGCGCCCATTTTACGGCTAGCGCCTCCTTCTCGATGGGAGAATAGCGGCGTTCGCGGGGGAATAATTTCCGGCTGATGTAAACGACCGGGTGTTCTTCTTCTCCTTCTCCTTGGGACAGGACCGCTCTGATCCCTGTCTCCGAGGCATCTGTTTGAACAGTGAAAGTACGGTTCAAGTCAGGTTGGGCTAACACGGGAGCCCAGCTAAGACTCTCCTTCAACACCTGGAACGATTTCTCGCATTCTGGCGTCCAACACACTTTTTGGGGCATCGTGGTTTGGGTCAGGTCCGTTAGAGGTGCGGCTATAGGTGCAAAGTTTGGTACAAATCGGCGGTAATACCCCGCCAGTCCCAGAAACTGGCGTACCTGTCTTTTGGTTGTCGGTGTATGACAGTTCCGGAGGGCCTCTACTTTTTCCACCAGGGGGCGTAATCGCCCCCGGCCCACGATGTAACCCGAGTACGTTACCTCCTTCTCCCCAAACCAACACTTTCGGGGGTTCGCGGTGAGTCCGGCCTCTCGGAGGGCTCGGAGGACGGCTTCCATGTGTTGTAAGTGTTCTTCCCAGTTTGGCTGTACACGACTATATCATCAATATAGGCGGCCACTCACCGGCCTTGTTCCCTTAGTACCCGATCCATGAGGTGCTGAAATGTGGCAGCGGCCCCGTGGAGGCCGAATGGCATCCGGGTAAAGTGGTACAAACCAAAAGGGGTCGAAAAGGCCATTTTCTCCTGGGAGGTCGGTGATAGGGGGATCTGCCAATACCCACGGGTCAGATCTAAGGTAGATAGGTACCGGGCTCCCCCCAGCCTGTCTAACAGCTCGTCCACCCGTGGCATGGGGTAGGCATCAAACCGAGAAAGAGCGTTAACCTTGCAGAAGTCAATGCAAAAATGCGTGGAGCCGTCTGGCTTCGGGACGAGCACTATAGGGCTGTGCCATTCACTGAAGGACTCCTCTACCACCCCACATTGGAGCATTTTCTGTAATTCTTCCCGCACTGTCTCCCACATCCGTCGGGGCACGGGGCATACCTGGTCACGTATTTTCTTCTGGGGCTCTGTTTCAATGTGGTGGTGGATAACGGATGTCCACCCTGGTTTTTCCGTTAAGACATCCGCGAAGGTATGGAGCAGCGTCTTGAGGCCCTCTCGTTGGCTTTCGGTGAGCTCGTCTCCTATTTGAAAGCCACGGGGGGGGGGGTTGGGCCCCTCCCCTGGGCCCAATTCCGGGTTGGGGGGTATGGGGCTAACCAGGAGAGCCTCCCTTTGCTTCCAAGCTTTTAAGAGATTTACGTGATATACCCTGGTATCTCTTTGCCTGCCGGACAGCTTTACCTTATAATCCACCTCCCCCACTCTTTCCACAACTTCAAAGGGCCCTTGCCACCTTGCAACCAATTTTGAGCCCGGGGTGGGGAGTAGCACCAACACTCGCTGTCCTGGTTCAAAGACCCTCAACCGAGCCCCTCGGTTATAGTATCGGGCCTGCACCTCCTGAGCGTGTTCCAGGTTAGCCTTTGCAAACTCTCCCAGCCTGTGCAACCTCTCCCGTAGCTCTAGTATGTACTGCACGGACCCTTTTACTCGGGTCCCTTGTTCCTCCCAATTTTCCTGTATAATGTCTAGTATTCCTCGGGGGTGTCTCCCAAACACTAACTCGAAGGGAGAAAACCCTGTGGAAGCTTGCGGGACCTCCCGCATAGCTAACAACAGGGCGGGCAACGGAGTGTCCCAGTCCTTTGGTTCCTGCTCCACAAATTTCTGTAACATTTCTTTCAAGGTCCTGTTGAAATGCTCTATCAACCCATCCGTCTGCGGGTGGTAGACTGCCGTTTTCAACCTCCCAATACATAACAGTTTACACAACTCGTTCATTAATTTCGAGGTAAAGTTAGTTCCCTGATCCGTTAAGATTTCCTCAGGTAGCCCGAGTTTGGCGGTGACTAGGACATAGCACCAATCTTGGCGGATTGCGTCCGTAATCTGTACCCAGGTCATAGTGTATTGGTGCATGTCCCTGTGCACACGCTGCACCCAGACTGGCGGATCACGGGGGCCCTCCCCCGGCACCAGATCCGCCCGTATGATTGTCTGACTACACCCAGAGTCAACCAGGGCCATGACCGTCCTGTCCCCTATTTTTACTGTCCTCAGGATCTTACCTTCTTCGTCACTCTGGGTCATCCTTATTCTCGTTAGCGCCTGTGCATAAGAGCAATCCATATAGGGGCAGTCTTTGACGAAATGGCCCTCTTGACCGCAGCGAAAACAGGCCCCTCGGGTAGGTGCCCCCTTGTTATCTTCCACAGAGAGCTACCTTGCGGTCCGTGCGGACCCTGGGGCATTTCCCGTGGGGCGCCGGACCAGGCTGGTGGTGGTGGCGGCTTGCACCGCGGCTCTTCATCGGGCCTCTCCCTCCCCCGGAACCCCTTTCCTGGGTCCGGGCATGGATGTGGGGGGGGCAGTTTCTTCCACACTCTCGCCCGTCTCCCCGCTCGGTGGCCTCATAGTCGCTCATTAATTCCACGGCTTCGGTAAGGGTGGAGAGGTGGTGGCGGCGGACCCAGGGTTGGCCACCTGCCAGCAGGATATTAATGAACTGTTCAAGGACAATCTGCTCCGCCACTCGAGGCCCCGTACGCTGCTCAGGCTCCAGCCAGCGCCAGGCGGCTTCCTTCAGCCTCTGTGCAATAACTCTCGGGCGGGTTTCGGGAGTGTCGGGGGTGACTACGCCACCGCAGTTTTCTCCCCGGAACACTCTCTTTTCACCTATTCCAGCCCTTCTAGGAGAAGGGCGGGGAAGAGGGGCCCGGGCCCGCCCCCTCTCATGGGCCCCAGCCTAGGACCCTAAAGACTTGGATCTCACGGGATCCGGTCCCGGCTGACGGGGTTCTAGACCGTAACTTGCCAGCGCACCAGCCAACTCCGGGGTCCGCCCTGAGCCACTTCCTTCCTTGCCCCTGTCAACAAGATCCCCCGTGCACCGTATCGTGTCGCACCACTTACTGCGTGTTCGGGGTCCTGGCGAGTGGTCGCCTGCAGGCAGGTGGGGGTTTTCTGGCCGCTCCTTACTCCTGCCTCCCCCCTTGTTCCTGTGCCGGTGCCTTGTTATAGCCGCGCCGGGTCGGCGACCCTGGCCGTCCTCTGGAAGCCCCGCCCCTGGTGTCGGCCTGGCACCGCATTGCCACGGCAACCACCCGGGCGTCCCCGGTGCTTCTCGCTGACGCCGGGCGTGACGTCATTCACCGACGCCAGCTGAGCCGCGGCTGAACAGCCTGGACACCGCCGGCTTTCTCGCGGTCCCCGGCTGAGCAGGGCTTGCAGGGGTTGCTCCCTCATGACGGGTGGACGCGTCCTGTCACAACTGGCACTTCTCCCTTTTTGGAATTAAAAAAAATTCTGTTTGGAATTTTATCATCTGGGTTTGCTACTACAGAGTGTGATTATTAAAGACAGGCAACATCTCAAAAAAACTGCACAGCATACCAGTTTCCTACAAGCATGAAATGTACAGGGACTTTTTCAGCTTTGCTATTTAGATAAGGTCTAGCTTTTCTATATCAATATATAGATATTATAGACTAGCATGAAATTTGATTTAGTTTGCCTTTGGCATTCAAAATCTTTTGGAATAGGCAGTTACTAGATAGCATAAATGGCTATTTGGGGGCACTGGGCTTGATTCTGTAGAAGTGCTGTTAGAAGGATCAATTATGAACACATTTCTTTATGGCGGATTTGCTTTACAATGAACTATGGGTTCTACACACTAGTCACAGCCACTGGGTTGGGAATGGGAGGTGGATGGGGTTCTCTCACAGTGTTAAAATGGTGAATACATCGAAGTATGATTCAGGGAATGGGCTCATTTATTGCAAGCATTTATGGTCCATTTGATAGAGGAGAGGGATTTTTGTGTGAGTTCAGTAGTAGACATGTTATAATAAATTAGAATGAATAATCATTCTGTTAGACACCATGGATCCTTGTAATGTGAGCAGGAGCTGGTAGATCAAATGAAAGCAAATGTAAAATTAGATTGGTGAAAAATTAGAGGGACATAGATCAGCAGTTAGGTTTTAATACTGTTGTGCTTATTAATGGGTTTGCTATTAACATAATGGAATATTTTTGGGATAGTCATTAGAAATATTACCTCAAACCATAAGGATATGTCTACACTACAGTGTTATTTTGAAATATCTTATTTCAAAATAGTTATTTCAAAATAGCTTATTTCAAAAAAACATGTCTACACACAAAATGCATTTCAAAAAAGCATTTTGCTATTTAAAAATACCATGTTCACACCGAGTGGACACTGATTCAGATTTAAGGCTGGCCGGAACCAGGTCAGACTTAGGGCATCAGGTAAGGAGTGTCTTTGTGTGGCTGTTGCCTGAGGCTGAGGCCTGTGCTTAAAGGGACCCTTCCCCCTCCCCCGCCCCTCGGGCAGCCAGTTCTCAGGTGTCTCTGCTTGCTTGCCTGCCTCGCTATGGTACAGCAAAGCATTTGTGTCTCGGAGTGCTCTGGTTGCCCTCACTCGGGACACCATAGCACTCTGCAACATGGAGCTAGAGGTGCCCCTGGGCACTCTGGTGCATCTCGTGGACGTGTTGATATCAGCCTGGCTGCACTTGCTGCAGGCTGCCATCCGGGAGGTCCATCAGGGGGCTGTCAGTATCCAGGAGGCCCCATGGGAGAGCATCTACCCTGAGGAGCACTCAGAGCCTCCCTGGTCTGCCCACTGGGGGTTTGTGCCTCATTCCTCCCTGATAAAAGCATTTCTGGAAAATCATGCCAGTGTAGACGTAGCCAAATGGTGGCTAGGATGGTGTTTTCTGGAAGATCACCAATGCATTGTAGTTTTCTCAGGAAATCCGTAGTGTCATGGAGGTAACTGGGAGTGCTTGTGGCATAGGGTCTGAGTAGAGAGTCCACATAGCCAGACATTCCTTCAGTGAGAGTGCCAATGCCTGAGATGATGGGGCGTCCGAGATTTTCAGGTTTGTGGATCTTGGGTAATAGATAGAACAACCCTGGTCAGGGCTCTAAGGGTGTGTCGATTTGTTCCTGTGCTTGTGTAGGGAGTGTCCTGAGTAGATGGTGTAGTTTCTTAGTGTATTTCTTAGTAGGATCTGAGGAAAGAGGCCTGTAGAATTTGGTATTGGAGAGTTGTCTGGCAGCCTCCTTTAGGTAGTCAGGCCTGTCCATGATGACAACAGTACCTCCTTTGTCAGCCTCTTCGATTATAATGTCAGAGTTGTTCCGGAGGCTGTGGATGACATTGTGTTCTGCACAACTGAAGTTACCAGGCAAGCGATGCTGTTTTTCCACAATTTCTGCCTGTGCACATCAGCGAAGTGGGTCTTTGCCCATGAAAGCTTATGCTTCAACACTTCAGTTAGTCTATAAGGTGCCGCAGGACTCCTCGCCGCTTTTGTCAGAGGTCAGTGTCCTGAAGAGGATGCCATGGTCCTGGGAGCAAAGCAAGTCCAAAGCTAAAGGGTGGAGAGAGTGCAGAGCAATGATGGGTGAGATGCTGGCCAGAAGGGGATGTTTCAATTCTCAGTGAGACTAACATGATGTGCCATGGCAACGAGTCCTGATCCCATTACACAGTCCTTTCCTTGATGTTAGTAATCTAGAGCAGAGTGCAATTCTGGACCCCACATCTACCTAACTTTGAGCTTTCACAGTTGGCCAAACATTCTTTCCACTGCTGGACATCTTCTCTTCAGATCACTTTGCAAACTTTCACTAATGCCAAAATTCTTTGAGGTAGGTACAATCTCTATTTTACTGAAGATGAAAGTGGCAGAGTCCTGATGTGTATAAGGTTACACTCTAATGGCTTTACTTACCATGGCATAGAATACTAAAGACTAGTGGAAATCAAGTCATCGGAAAAAATATCTGGCCCAGAGTCATAGCACAAGGTAAGATGATATATTCGGTCTCCTTGTCTAACATTGAGGTTACTAGATCACATTTGTGTGTCAGAGCCAGTTTGTGTAAGATTTTTAGCCCAGTTCAACCTGATGTCAACTGCTAGGTGCTTTGGGCCCTGATCCTGCAATTAGGTAGACCCATGTGGAGTTTGTTCTTGTACAGTTGACACCCATCACCTAGAGAACACTAGCTGCATAGAATGTGCCAAGAAAATGAAAAAGGTAGGATGCCCATATGAAAACAGACATATTAACAGCCAGTCGTTCAGTGACTGCATCCTTCTTCTCCCAGATATAAGTCTTAAGAAATGAGTCTCAAGCCTAGACTCAAACATTATTGGTAATAATCTAGAGCTGGATCATAAATGCTGCAATTAGAGAAGAATGAAAAGAAGAGAAATTGAGATTTTTCAAATAGCAGAAAAGTGTTAAAATTAGTCTAATTTAATTCCAAAAGCATTGAACAAATAAGAAGTTTGCTCTTGTTTTCCTATATTATAGATTCTAAATTACTGAGACACTGTGGATGACTGAGACTGTGTGAAATAAACTATGGAACAACAATGGAGAAGTTTGAAACCACCATCAACATTTTCAATTGATTCACAATGTTCTGAATCAATCAGAAAAGCACCTACTTATATTGGGCATTATTTGCCCACCTATCATTCAACTGCATACAAGTAAATATTTTTAAGTAAACAAAGAACAGGAATAGCTACGGATATCAGTTATACACAGAGGAACAAAGCTGAGGCAGTGTACTATTACAGTTTTGAATAGACCATTTAGAACCCTGGCTACTATATGTGTAATTAATTGGTTAAAATGCTGTATTATTTTATTATATTAGGCAGATTTTAGAGCATTTCCTACAGTATTTTATTCAGTTTCAACCCCCTCTCTCTGTGGGCATCATTCCTATTAAGTTCCTTAGGGCTTTTTCCATCCAAGTATGCTTTAAAAGACTTCTAATTACAAAATGCTGTTGCTGGGACTGATACTATGAGATGGTAAAACAAAAAAAGAAGAAAAAAAACTAAGTTCAGACTAACACAGCCACCTCTCTGTTACTTTTCATCATATGAGAGAGGGAGAAGAGGCAGTTATTCCCTGAGAAGTAATAGTGTCAGCATTGCTTGATGTTCATTTGCACCAGGTCTAGAAGATGAAACATCATTACTAACCCCAAATTCTCTCCCTTTCTCTCAACATTTTTCTGGTTTAAAAATAATTCTCATGGAAAGTCCCTGATTTATATAGCCTTGAGATTGAATTCTTCCCTCCATTGAACAGAGGCAACCCATGCAGTTTCCACACACTGAAATTGCAAGAATACAGCTGGCTAGGCATTGGAATATTTTGTTCCAAGGGAATGTCCGACACGATGGATTTTTTTGTGTTCCAAAAGAGAACAGAAAGCCAATTTTAATGTTTCCTTAAACCCTGAAATTAAGATTGGAGCAGAGGAGTGTGTTTTGATTTGCTCTGAAATATTTTGTTTCCATGTTGAATTTAATTATAAAAAAATTCTAAACAAAATGCTGTTTGAAACATTTTGATAGGTTGAAATGATTTGTTCTGGTTTATTTCCCCCTCGAAATGAAACTTCATTGACATCAACAGGGTCCCACAGAACATTTCAATTTTTGACAGATCAGCATTTTCCAAGAGCAAAACATTCTGTCAACACCAAGCGAGAGAGATTTCTGTCTCCATGTTGACTCAGTTTTCAGCTTCCTAGCCAAGGCTGCCAACAAATACCAACATTTGTGTATGTGTGTGGGGGGAAGGGTTGGACTTATTCCAACACCCTTCTCCCAACCTCCCTAAACAGCTATCAGCCCTTGTAGCAATTTATAGTTGCTCTCTTCTGGAGCTGATTCAAACTGATAATTTCAGGAAGACTAAGTCATTTTGAGCTATGTATTTCCCTTCCCTAGCCCATATTCAAAGGCAAGAGTTGCTGTGCAGGGGAGAGCAGCAATGAGAATCCAAGCACTTTAGTATATGTGTATACCTCACACCCACAGCTAGCCTGGCCAGCAGTTCCTGTTTCCTGTGTAGACATTTGGGCTTAGGCTGTAGCCCACACTCTTGGATCTTGAGATATGGGAGTGTCCTAGAATGATAACTCCAGCCCAAGCCTGGAAGTCTACACAGCAATGAAACATCCCCACAGCCTGAGTCAAAGAGCCAACTTGGCTCGCATGGGCTAGCTATGGGTGTGTAGCTGCTGTGTAGACATACCCTTAGAAAGACAAGGTGGGTGAAGTAATGTATTGTATTGGACCAACTTCTGTTCATTGGAAAAACAAGCTTACATAGAGCTCTTCTTCAGCATCTCTCTCACCAACAGTAGGTGATCCAATAAAATATATTACCTCATACACCTTATCTCTCTGGGGATGACATGGTTGCTGTAATCAGAGGCCTTGCTGTTTGTCTTTTTTTATCTTGTTTCATCCAAAGGATAAGCCTGTTCAATAGTGGGAGAAGAGACTCAAAATCCAGACGGCCACAGATGGTGCTCTATATTTGTTTTTATCTCCACTCTTTTCCTCCTCCTCCCCATAATGTCTTAAAGAATGAGCCTCAATGCATTAGGCACGGGAACTATGGATCAGGGTCCCATAGTACCCCCACATTTTATGTGGGGTCCCAGCTGCCAGCCCTATCCCAACTCTTTACCCCCCTCAGTTTCATGGCTCTCAAACCCACTTCAGAATGAGGGTGTGGGAAGATGGACAGGGGTAAACAGACTGGCTTTTAGCATCCCCACTATAAGAAATGTTCCAGCACTTTGCTAGACTCTGGAGTTAGAGTCAAATTTTTAAGCCCTCAGCGGTTGCATGAACGGAAAGTTATACAAAACAAGTTATTTAATCATAATCATCACATGACCACCACAGTAAAGATGTTGTCTCTGTTATGTGCAGCCAAATTGCTGATCAACCACACCTTCCATAATAAGAGTCATTGGCTCTTTTTGGTTGTTATTCTGATATTAAAATAGTGTTAGGTTAGAAAAAAGCAAGTAGGAGAGGCTGGGGAAAATTAGGGAAAAGTTCTGAATTTAATATAATTTGTTGCTCCAGATGTTCCCTGCATGACTTTGAAGTGCTATCCATAAACAGAACATCAGAGACAAATTCACTGTGAGGGCAACACAGATATTATTTGTTTATGCACTCACTGTCTTTGGAGGAAAGAGGGGTTGTCACCTAAGGAGGTCCTGCCTTGATGGCTTTGACATGACTGTCATTTCTTATCCAAGTCTCTTTTCCAGCATTTAGAAACACAGAGCAGCCTTGCATGAAGAGAAGCTTTTAACAGCAATGCAAACTAAAAGCTTAATCCAAGGCCCACTGAAATCATTGTGAGGCCCAGAAATTCCAACCCTGCTAGATTTTCAATACAAATCTCATGGCAGGACCGAAGGAGTCAACATGAGGAAGCTCTTTAAAAGGCTGAAAACAGAGGGTTGCTTATCACAATGAGACGTTTCACTGATGGAAAGACTTTGGGGCAAGAATTTCATTAAATGTCAGCAACTTTAAAAATAGATGGGTGACAAATGTGGATACTATTGTTAATTAGCTTACAATGTCTCTTGGAAAACGAGTCCCTAGTTGATTCCAGAATAAAAGTTTTAGTCCTGCTAATAGTACTTAGGTAGAGAGACTGGTGAAATTACTTTTAATGGCTATTTTTAATATTCAGCTAATTTTTCCAACAGGATAAGCTAGTAGTTAATTCAACATGTAGAAATATTAGATTTCTGAGACTTTGAGGTGACAACACCATCAGATCATCTTCTCAACCTCCTAGGTAACTCAAGGCACAGAATTTCACTCTGTATTCAGCCAAATAATTTGTGTTTATCTATTAATCATTCACCTGATTTTAATGTGTTAACAATCCCTTTCACAGTTGAAGTAATAAAAAAATGATAACATGACTCAGCTAATGTCTCCTTCTTAGCTCTGTTTTCCTGGCATCCCTCTATATTTGTTAAGTATTATATTAAAACTTGCCTTCCCTGTTTTGTTCTTTTTCTTGTTTAGATCAGATGTTTTCTTCCTTGTTGTTTAACAGATTTACTATGGAAAACTGAACTTCAGCCAACTGCTCGCTTGGGCTGGTAAAGCTGTGGCTAGTGTATTACTGCAACCAACATCAAAAATATATTCTCCATTTATTGCAAATATTTTATCTTTGCTTTTCCCCTAATACCTTGGCAATGATTTTAATGTTAATGGCGTGAGGAGGGTTGAAAATGTTTATATGCTCATTAAAGATCCTATCCTACAAGCTATGAAAAATGCCAGATCCTTATGCCCAAGCTGAGCATCCAATAGCCTTTTATTCCATCCAGTGTTGTCATTTTACCCTTACTTCTGGACGCTGGGGAATTCTACTTGCACCTTAACATTTAATCAGTTTATAATAAAACATTCTCTAAATTGAGGCCAAGACGTTATTACTTCTGACTCAACTACAGGTTGAACTCCTCTAGTCCAGAAGACTCTGTTCCATCAACATTCAGGATCCAGCATAATTTTAGTTAGCCAGATGTGCACTTATCATGGTTATGGCCAAGTTTCTTGTGGCCCTATAAGGTTTGTTTACAGCCACCAGTCCTGGCTCTGTGCTCTGAGCTGTTATTTAGCTCTAATTTACCCCTCAATGTCTTCTAAGAGTCCAGTAAGCAGTGGAAATGTTGGTAATGCTGCTAGACAATATTGACCTGCCATGGTTTGGCAAATTCTCTGGTTCGACATAGGTCAGGTCCTAAGGATGCCAGACTAGCGAGGTTCAATCTGTAGTTGAGTCAGAAGTAATAACATCTTGGCCTCAATTTAGAGGATGTTTTATCATAAACAGATTAAATTTTAAGGTGCAAGTAGAATTCCCCAGCATCCTGAAGTACAGACTAAAATGGAGTTATTATTGACTGAATACTGAATTACTAGTAAACTAAATGCTTATGAACCCGAGATTATTCTTTATAGCTATTGCTCTGCGGGTAAGCAAATACATGTAAGTGTGTTAAGGATTTCATTAGCCTGGCTGGTACTGACTGGATGGAATTTTGCGATTTGGCCTGTACATTCATTATCTAGAAGTGACCAGAGTTGGATATGGCCGATTTTGAACTATGCGTATCTGGGTAATGTATTCCACTAATTTGTATGTGGCCTCTGTATACTCATGCAGTAGAACTAATTAGTGAAACAAATCCCTTTTTGTTCTCAAGCAGGGTCTGTGCAGATATTTAATGGAGATAAAAATAGGTTATTTGCACTCTCTTCCTTTTTGCTCCGGTCACCATCCACTCAGAACCTCTTTTCTCACCAGTTCAAATGGCAGTCTTCTCCTTTCCAATGGTCCTATTACAATTAAATTACAATTAAACATGGTTCTCAGGGGATTCATCCTAAACAGCCATACTGAGCAGGAGTATCTTCATTATGCAGGGTATTGGTGCTCTCAGATCCATTTACATCAGCAGGAGTCTATCACTGGTTTCAATGGCTTTCGATCAGGTCCTATGCAGGGACATGTCTGGCATCCAACTGGGAGGCAATCATTGCAATATCACCGTAGGTCTATGACATTTATACTGGCAATAGATTACCTAGCATCTCTATAGAACAGTATCTTTTAGTAGCATCTCTGGATTCAAAATAAATGGATGTTAAAATGGTATATTTACCTATTGGTTTTACTTACATCATTTTTGGTATATTTGAGAATTCTCCATTACTCAGAAAACAAATGTAAATGAATACGTACCTAACCAAATTTCTGCTCTGTTCAAGTAACATTATTCTCCTTTTCTAAACATAACTAATTCTATTTATCCTGGGTTTTCCCTGTTTAATTACTGCACCATTAAGTCTGGCTGCTTCAGTGTAACTATTCATCTGTTTAACTTTAAGAACACATATAAGGCTAACAGGCTCAGTACCTTGTGGGGCAGAATCTATGTCAAATATAAAAGATGCAATGTCTGCATCTGTGTGTCTTTCATTAAACCTTCACTGGCTGAATTTGTTTTCAGGCCTGGCAGAGGTTACTATAGTGTGTTCTCCAAAACAACAACAATTAAAATAAACATGTGTTCTCTCCCACTCTCAGCATGTTGTTTCCTTTGATATTTTCCATAACATTGTCATCTAGCCCTCAGCTTTGTGGGAAACAGAAGCAAGCCCTCTCCTCCAAATTCCAACCATCACAGCAAAATGAAACTTTGGGCAAAGGCCATTGAAACTAAACATTTTGTCATTCATTTCTGACTACAAAGAACATCCTATTCCCCTCCAGTTTCTTTCCTTCATACTCTCCCACCCCCAAAAAAGCACTGTAAACATATAAATCTTTCCCAGTTATTACATCCAAGATGTAAGAATGGGCTTTGATCCAATGTCAATCTTCCCTTATGGGAATTATACATTATGATAGGGCTATTCAACTTTGGAAACCCCAGGACCATAATGATATGCACAGCACATGCCGAGGGTCTCAAATTGAGTGTGGTTGCATATATATGCAAATATATGCAAGTAGATTATTGCACACTGATGGGCATGAATACAAAGATTAAGGCAAGACTACATAACACACAGGCCTCATTTAAGTCAGTTCTGCTGATATTAATAAAATACAATATCTACCCGATTTCCACCCATGTGACAGCACTTTTAATACAGCTAAATATCTTACTAAAAATGACAGTCCAGAGATGTAACTACTAAAACGAATATCAACAGAAGACCATTATGTTGATTACTTTTATGTTTTGGCTCCCATCCATGGGCCACGTATTGAGTAGCCCTGCATTATGGTACACTGTACAAGCTACTATTGGAAGAGAAGAATAGGATCTTTAGGGGAAATCCTGAGCTGGCACTGATCAGGAAAACTTCACTCATTGCAGTGCCACTACACCTCTTTACAGCAGCTGAGAAGCCTGCCATTAGACATTGTTGTGTTTTCTCTCCTAGATGTTATCCAGACTTTCTTTGTTTCTATTCAAATACACTAGCATATAATGGAAACTGGTTTTAAAGTGACATATCTGCAGGTTGTTGGCAACTTAAAACACCAGCACATTCTGGCAAAATACAACTAAATATCTTACTAAAAATAAGATCTTTCTCTTAATTAGATATAAGACTGCTAATGAAGTTGGAGCCATTACAAAATGTGATTTCCCATCCTATGCTATGCACTTCTTCAGCACTATTTGCAGTATTCCTTATACAGTAATTAAAATAAAAGGAACAGCTATAAGTGTAACTATTACAAGTATTTGAGTGTTAGTTCCACCATTACAATCGTTTTTTCACCCTATTTTCTCCTGGAATATTTTAAATTATACAGGTTTTCCCACTACCACCACAGTTACATGTTTAAAGTGAGAGAGGGGAGCTAGCACTTTCAGACCCAATAGGAATACAGGTACACCTGAATTCAGTAACTGAGCCTCAGTTTCTCCCTATTATAGCTTTCGCATTGAGAGATGGGAGCTACAGTATGGAAACCGAAGCTCCCGTTCCTTGACTTCCCTGATAATCACTGGCACCCATTGCTCAGTGAGCTATCTATGAGAACCAATATAGCAGGGCAGAACTCCTACCTCCCGCTCATGCAGGCCTGGAATTTTAGCTTATTCACACTCTTCCTCCAATTTTTGTGTTAACTTCCAGGCCCATACTCAATTCTTCCTAGGATTAGCAAAGAAAAGCAAACCACCTATACTCACCTTGAACCAGAGGGATTGGTTATCCTTATGCATCCAACTCTTGTGCCCTCTGATGGAAAAAAATCTATGCCATGACTTTTTTCCTAATCATCCAATCCCCAAAACTGTATTTTTTCATGAAATTTTAGAAAATGAACTGTTAAAAATGCAAAATCTTGAAAAGCTATTTTCTATACAATTGTTCACACACAATACCTCACCCACAAAACCTAAATGTAGGTGTAAAATCTCTTAGCTCTTGCATATTTTTCAGTTTAGTCCATAGTAAATATCAGAGTTGCATGAACACAAAAACCACTCAGGAATCCTGCAATGCATTTGAATTTGTACTATAATTACTATGGTAAGTGATCTCCATTCTTTAAAGAAATGGCATAAACCATCCAAAGAAGGAAAGAGCTCTCCACTCCCAAGGAATTTTCAGAGATTAGTTTGTTTGGGAGGCAGAAGCGTGAGGCAGCAGGCAGCAGGGAGAAAGACATGAAGGTATTTAGTAGAGAGTTAAATCATATTTATTCCTAATTCTTAAGGTGATTAAAACTACTTAGTTTCTTTTGACTCTGCCAATAACCCTATGCAAGTAACTTTTCTTTATGATAAACTTAAAAAAACAACAAATAGTCTGGTAGCACTTTTAAAGACTAACAAAACATGTAGATGGTATCATGAGCTTTTGTGGGTACAACTCACTTCTTCAACTGACTGGAGTGTTGGATGTCCAGAACTAAAAAGAACTCCGTAAGAGTTCTGTTGTTTGTTTAAAGGATCCAGTCATGTGAACATTAAGTCATTGAACACAGTGCCTGCTCTCTGTCACAGTAACTTCATGCAGTGGGTTTGCTCACACTAGCAAGCATTACATTAGGTCTTTAATCTGTAATCTTATGTTTACATTAGTCATGTTTCCACAATGTGGAAACTACTGGGTGTATTTGTTGTTTTATACGAAAACCACTTCTATGAAATTTAACAAAGACATCCTTAAATTTATACTTTATAGTTCCAAGGTGAATCTGACCTCTTTAATCAAACCCCCAAAGACAAAATCTCAGCATCCCCCTTGATATTACTATAATGTGAATACACAACTAGTGGAAAGACCACACTCAAACTGTAGTTATCAATAGTTTGCTGTTAAACTAAGAGGTTGTTTATAGAGGGTTCCAAGAGGAGAAAAGTCCGAAGTCTATTACCACTCAATATTTTCATCGATAACTTGGATAATGCAGTGGAGTGTATGCTTATAACATTTGCGTAGGACACAAAGCTGGGAGAGGTTGCAAACATTTTGAAGGATAGGATTAAATTCAAAATAATCTTGACAAGCTGGAGAATTGGTCTAAAACCAAGATTAAATTAAAAAATAGACAAGTACTATACTTAGAAAGAAAAAAAATAAAACGCACAGCTACAAAATAAGGAATAGCTGGCTAAATAGTACAGATGGTTCCCCAAAAACTGGGAGGACTAGAGATGTTCCTGCACTAGAGAGCCCTGGGGAAGGAGGACTGCTGGTGAGACTGGAAGCCCCATGGTGGTGAAAGCCAGCGGTACAGGGAGCCTTGTGGCATGGAAGGACCCAGTGGCACAGGGCAGTCCATGAGGAGCCCCGTGAACAGCCAGTTGGAGGCAGAGAGACTGACAGAGGCCAGAAGCAGAGCTGAGGTTGGGCTGGGGGGCCAGTGGCAGAGGACCTCTGCTGGTCCAGCAAATTCCCTCATTCAGGACCGGTCACATGCCAAGAGTGCCGGACTAGGGAGGTCCAACCTGTGGTAGTGACAACAATCTGATTGTTCAAAAGGATAATTGAATGAAACAACAATAGGATGCATTTGCAAAAAAGACTAAAATTCTAGTGTGAACACGGGACTGTTGTATTTAAAACAGGAGATATTTGTCCATTTCTACTCAGTATTAGTTAGGCAGTAACTCGAATGCTGTGTCCAGTTCCAAACACCCCACTTTAAAAAATATGGCATTAAGATAGAGAGAGACCAGAGGAGAATAGCAGAAGTAATAAAAGGTTTAGTGCCTTGAAGAAAGTGGAGATGGAATAACTGTCTACAAATGTGTTAAGGGTGTTATGAAGATGATGGTGATAAATTCTTCTCCATGTCACTAGAGATAAGGCAAAAAGTAATGGGCTTAGTCTGCAGGAAGGGAGATATAGGTTAGATACTAGGAAAACCCAACTAAAAGGGTTGTTAAACTCTGAAATAGGCTTTCAAGGAAAGTTGTGGAATCCCTGTCATAGAAAGTTTTTAAAAACAGTTTGGACAAACACCTAATAAGGATGGTCCAAGTTAACCTGGTCCAAGTTAACCAGTTGGCTGAGTTTGTTGACCTCTGAAAGTCCTGTCCAGCCATTTCTATCATTCAGTGCTTCGTTCATCATAAAATTAGTGACCAAATGAATCAGAGCCCAAATCAGTGTTGTCATTGTATATATTCTGAGTATTTTCTGAAGAAATATTTAGGGTTCCTTTCCCTTTCTAGCCATGAATTTGTATCAAGTCAGATTGGTTTAAACTTACTTTCCAAATGGAGATAAAGTGACAGTACTACTCTAGACAAGCCACTATTTCTGATTGAGCAGCAGGAAGAAGAGATTTCTATCATTAATCTTATTGCCTATCTGTGTGACTATTCTCTGCCCTGACTACATCTAGACTACAAAGAGAAGTTGGAAAAAGATATGCAAATTGCGAACTGCAATTTTTTGTATTTTTTCCTGCTTTTCTTTTGAAAGAGGCTTTTCTGAAATTTGGCGCATCTACACCAAATGAGGTTTACAGGGATGGTGAAAGAACATGTTTGCTTTTTAAGAAATTTTTCCAAAAAAGCAGACGCATTCCTTAGATGCAGCATTGCTTTTCTGGGATACCTCCAGACAAAGAAAAGAGACAATTTAAAGTGTTCTAAGGTAAGTGTTCATGATTCCCCTTTCTAATCTTCTCTTTCAATCCCTATACCAGTGTGAGAGTTATTAGCCCTTCTTCACCTTCAGAAAGGATTTTACATACTAGTATTAGGAAATTTGATAAATAAATTTCTGCTCACCGTAGAGGGTGGAGAGGAACTTAGTTAATGCTCAACAAAATGTAAGCTGTAAGGAGTAGGGAAATATTCCCACAGACAATTAAGCACCTGGGAAAGGAATGAATGTATGATCTTTTGGAATTTCCACTTGGTTTTCCAGAGTGGCAATATCATCTCATACATAAACAATAGATAGTAAATAATTCAGGATCCAAGGTAGGGATGTAAGCGACTATTCAACTACCTCATAAGCATGGGCTTATTGGGTAGTCGAGTCACTACCTGACTAGTCACTTCCCCCCACTCCGCCCTTGCTGCCTCTGTATCAGTTTGCTGTATCAGAAGCAGAAAGTGGGGGAGAATGATCGGGTGCTGGGGAGAGCCAGCTTAAAAGCCAGTTCCCTCCAGCAGCGTCTCCGTGGGAAGAGCTGTAGGGGAGGCAGAGACACAGCAGGGAAACAGCTATAGCAAGAACTCAAGCAGTCCCCACTCTTGCCGGGTTCAGACTGCTGAGCTTCTGCCTTTGAAAAGTAGCAGGAGCCCTGAGGGCCTTTTGCTACATTTCAAAGGCAGAAGCACCGCAGTTTCCCACTGTGCCGCTGCCTTTGAAATGTAGTAAGAGCCGCAGATGGCTCTTATTACATTTAAATGGCAAAGACCCAGCCAGGATAGCGAACACTCCACCTCCCCTTTATCAACTAATTGAATAGTCGATGAAAATTTCCTAGACTATTTGATTAATCAAAATTTAACATCTCTAGGCCAAAGCATGGGTACGTTGTATAAGTCACTTTGTACAATTTTGTATTAATTGAATATGGATTTAGAAACCTAATTGAAGCACTCAACTTTAAGAGTTTGGACATTCATATTTTTTTCATTTACAAATAGTTACACTCTGCTCCCCTCTTCCTCCCCCCCCCCTTCTGTTTAATATACTGGTCCTAGGCTACAAAGGGAATCTGTAATTTTATATATATGCTTTGAGTAAAGTGCATGGGGGAAAAAAATCTCAGCTCAGGAAAAAGAGTTAGTGCATATCCACTGCCATTTGTGGAGTGGAAGATTGGGGAATAACTCTTACACTAGTCAGGCTTTAGACCCGGGCAGGACAGTACAGCTCCAGGGTCCCATGCTGGGGAGTTTTGGCCGAATCCTCTCTCTATTGTCAATTCACGAGTAGCTGGTCTGAGCATTCATAATAGCTGAGTGTGGTCCTCAGATGGGTAAAGCAGAAGGTTCAGCAGTACCCCAGTTTCATATTGCACCGGGGCTGGGAAGGGGCTGTCATAGAGAACAATACACATTAGTGGTGCAAAAAGGTTTCATATTCTTGTCTTGAAATCCATTTAGAGGAAGGGGCTCAAAATGTCTTATTTCCTTTCTGTCTCCTCAGACAAAAGATTAAGGGCTATTTAGTGATTTAAATCTTAAAATAGACAAAGAAATAAAATGATGGGTGGATTTGTTTGCTCTGAAAACAATTTCTTCTCGAGAAATAGTCTGGAAATAATTTACTAAAGCAGTGTGACCTTCTCTCATTTATTCCTTGTTTGAAATGGAATCAGAACTTTAAAATAAGAAAAATATGGTCCCTTCCACAAGGGGACCAAGCATAAGGATTAAAGCAGCCATTCTCCAGCCTACCTTATAGTGCCAAATATTTTTCAAAACCTAAAACTGAAAACTAACCAGATGTACTCTCCAGCTTTATGTACCCACCTACTGTATAAGTAACTGGAAGACAAGACTTGAGGGGTTTGGGCTCTCTCAAAATAACATCAAAAATTCCTACTATATTTTCATAAGCTGAGGCCAAAAATTATGATCAACTACATTGAATGCCTGCCCAACACAGTCTGCAGAACCTCACCCAACAATTTGTACATCAAATCCATAAATTCTAGTTGAGCTACAGCATGTTTTAGAACAGAGGTTCCCAAAATATGGTGCACACCCCTTTCAGGATTACTGGGAAGGGGTGTGAATTGCATGTCCAGGCCAGACCAACAGTGATGAGAGCGTGCAGGGAGTCCCCAGAGTTCAGGGAAAGAAGTGTAGACCAATTCCACCGCAAAAGCAGTTTGCTGCTCCCCTCCATTCCTGACCACTGGGGACTTTGTGTGCTCCCCCCGCTGGTGCCCTGCCCCACACCACACAGCCAGCTGCAACACTGAATGTATTAAGCTAGCTAGCTAGGTAGAAAGAGGCTCTGGAAAAGGGAAAGGAGTGCGAGGAGTCCTGATCTATTCAACACCACACTGACATGGGTTCAGGGCCGGCCTTATGCCGATTCGACCGATTCCCCCGAATAAGGCCCCTGAACCCAGAAGTGTGACGTGTACCGTGGGCGGCAAGTTCCTATCATGAGCCGGAGCCTTGCTCCAGCAATATTTGGAGCTGGGTCTCTCCCCCGGCTCTTCCTGGAGCGGGCCCCAGACCCCACTTGCCAGGCCCCTCCCCCAGAGCATCCCCCTCGGACCCATCCCGTCCCTGCCATGCGCGGCTCTCAATGCGGCTCCCCCTCACTGGCTGCTGCTGCTGCCGTGCACAGCATTCTTAGGTGGGCAGGGAGGATGCCCGGACGTGACGTAACATCGTGGTCCAGGAATTTAAAAGTGCTCAACACCGCGTGGCCTAGCAGGTCCGCGTTTGGAGTCCGGGGCCCGAGCGCAGACTCCGGCCCCACAAAGTGGAAGGTAGAAGGTATGAGAGGGGGAAAACTAGGAGGAGGGGATAGGAGAGGAAGGGGCTTGTGCGTAGGGGAGGGAAGGGGAGGGGGGAGAGGAAGAGGCTTGTGCAGAGGGGGTGGGGGGAGAGGAAGGCACGAAGAGACAGGGTGGAGGAGAGAAATGCCAGGGGGCCAAGTGCAGACACTGAGGAAAAGGACAGGAGGGGAGGTGTCAGTGGGAGGTGGGACAGGGTGATTCTGGGAGAGGAGAGGAGAGGAGAGGAGAGGAGAAGGGCATTGGGGGGTAAAGGGGGGAGGGGGAGGTACTGGGAGAAGTCTTGAAAGAAGAGATGGGCATGAGAAAGATGGGGATGGAGCAAGTCATGTGTGAGGGCACAGAGGGACAGGAGGGGAACGGGGCAGAGAGTGGTGAGGGGGTGGGCATCAGGGGAAAAGGGGATGGGGTAGTAAGGGAAGGGGGAGTCACCAGGAGGGTGCAGAGCTAAGGGAAGGTGCAGGTTCTAGGGGATTCTGGGGGTGAAGCAGAAGGGCAGACACCTGCAGGGGAGGGACCAGCATCAGAGGAGAGAGGCATGGCAGATGTGTAGAGGGAGGTGTTAGAAGAGGGGATGAGGAGGGGAGCTCACATGATCAGAGTGGGGCTATTAGAGGAGTGGGCAAAGGGGGAGAGAAGGGCTGATGGAGGGGGGCAGGTTGCAGGAGGGCTGAGGGCAGTGAAAAGGGCAGTAGTCAGGACAGCAGTTGAGGATGAGGAGTTGGGAGGCAGCAGGCACCAGGGGAGCTGATGGAGCAAGGGGAGGAGACATGGCAGCAGAGAGAAGGTAAAGGTTTATAAAATATTTATTAATAACTTGGGTGCCACAGTGGCACATCCACAGAAGCCACGTGAACTCAGTACAGGTGCACAACACAAAATCCATTCTGCTCATGGGAGGAAACTCTTAGGCTATGTCCACACTGGCGGCTTCTTGTGCAAGAACATCTTGTGCAAGGGTTCTTGTTCAAGAAGTCTTGCACAAGAACACATCCATGCTGCCATGAGTGAGCTGTGCTTTTGCGCAAGAGCATCCATGGCAGTGTGGACGCTCTCTTGAGCAAGAAAGCTCCAATGGCCATTTTAGCCATAGGGGTTTCTTGCGCAAGAAATCCCTGCCAAGCATCCACACTGCCCTCTTGCGCAAGCTTACACCTGTTAGAAAAGAGCGTAGTTCTTTCACAAGACACCCTCTCTTACCACGCCATACTGTAAATTTCCTTGCGCAAGAGCATGTGGGCAGTGTGGCAGCTCTGTGGGTTCTTGCGCAAGAACGGCTGTACTTGCGCAAGAAGCCGCAAGCATAGACATAGCCTTAGAGGGAACACTTCCCCCAGCCTCTCTGCCCCCAAGTTAATGTCGCACACATTGGCTTAATGCAATTGCAGGATAGTTACATGAGGGGAGTTTGGTGGGGGCCAAGCTAATCCCTGTTGGTAGGAGGATGGTGGGAAAAGTCCTTTGAGAGGGGTGACATGACACCTTTTACTTCTGGTCATGTGTCCATCTTGCCCTGAGCATGTTACCTACAGAGGCCTGGTTAACGGGGGTCAGGAGGTGTGGCTTATAGAGGTCTGGGTGTGTGGCTAATGGGGCACCACCAAAAATTATACAAATCTGCCACCCCTGGAAGAGGAATGCGTCAGCTGCCTGAACCACAGTAGGTGTGAGTTTAACACAGGGTTTTCCTGTGCTGCGGGAGGGTGTGTGTTTGTGTGTTGGTGGGGGAATTCTTGTGCTTTTTTTTTTTTTTTGGCGCAACCAAAATTTCTGCGGGCCCCTGTCAAAATTGTTCAAATTGGGCCCGCACTTCCTAAAGCTGGCCCTGCATGGGTTCCTTTAGGAAAAGTGCTAACCTGGTCTTGTTACTCCCTAGTGCAGTGGTTTTCAACTCGTTTCAGTCCACAGACCACCAGGCCAATCCAAAAAATGTTTGTGGATCACCTCTATCACACGTAGCACAGGACGAATGACACAGCAACCACTCAGCATAATGGCGGCAGATACACTGATGCTCAGAGCCTCAGACAGAAGTTACTGGCAACACAACGCAGTTGCATCCTAGGTGACGTTATGGATGACACGCCGCTTGCTTGCGAACACGGCGTAAAATAGCCTAACGGTGGCGCTGGCTCACGCTGTGTGACTTTGGACAATGTTCCTGTGAACCACTGAAAAAGTCACCATGGACCAACAGTTGAGAACCACAGCCCTAGTGCCTCAGTGAGTCACTTTTCTCCCCAGACAAGAGGAGGACTATATGACTTCCATGGAGAGGGATAGTAAGTGGCACAGCAAATAAATTTTGAACCTTCTGTTTTACAATGATATTCAATCTTTATTTGAAGAATTCAAGTAATGGAGAATCCACTGCATATGAGTGCATTTTTCCAACAGTTCATGAACCTCACTATAAATCCTCCTCACACACAAATATATGCTTAATTTGTAGCTCAAATTTGGCCATCTCAGCTTCCCTCCCCTGGAACTTATGCTGCCTTTCACTATAAAAAATATTTCCAAACCTTAAATTGATCTTTTAATTCTTTTCTGGATCTTTTCCAACTTGTCAATCTCTTTTTTTGAAGCGTGGGCACTGGATCTGGACACAGTATTCCAGTAATATCCTCCAGATGCCATATATAGAAGTAATACCACCACATTACTCTTATTTGATATGGCCCATGTATGATTCAAAAGATCTTGTGCATCCTCTTTGCTACAGTATTTCACTGGGAACTCATGTTCACTTGTTTTCAACCATTACTACAAATCCTTTTCAATAACTGAATTCCATGATACTATCTCTATCTGGACATATTAAAATACACATGGTTCAAGAGAGCACACCCCTGTTACCAACCATTTCAGATGGATTTGTATAATTGACCTATACCAATAATTGTTTAGTATCCATGAATTTCGGGATCACTGGTATTTTTTAACAGAAAAATGGTTTTATAATTTCTGCCTGAAAGCAGAACTCTGCAGGTCCCCACCAGGAACACGGTTATGACAACGATCTACCCATTTGTACTTCTTTAACATCAGTTAATCAGTTTTTAATCCACATAATATAGGCTACATTGATTTTCTATAGCCCTAATTTTATTTTTGCCAGAACATCATGTAGGAATAAGTCAGATGCCGTAGAGAAGTCAAAGGTAGCTGTAGTTACATAATATATTTACTGCATAGTTGTGATCTCATCAAAATATGTGAAGTTTGACAAAAATAAGTTTTCCATAAAACCATGTTGGCTGGCATCAATTATGTTACTACCCTTTAAGTCGACACTCATTGTGGCCCATTTTAGCTTTCCTGTTTTCTACCTGTGATCAAGGTCAGGCTAAATGGCACATACACAGACTCTCAATATGGGCCTATTAGTTTTTTGCCAGTCCTCTGAGACTTCCCCAGCATTCAAAAGTTGTTAAAATTTTAAACTAAACTATGTATTAAACAATGTATTCTTATTCAGGTACACACACTTTTTGTGCTGAGGGCTACAGGATTTGACCTTACCTATCAATGTAAAGAATGTTTCTGGTGCTTTGGATCAACGCTAGATGCTTAGCTGTAGTGTTTAGATACAGATTCCTGTACTTCTGCTACCATTTTTCATCAGTGCCAACATGCATGTTCTGTTTTGGATTGACTCTTGGGTAGTTTATTAACTTGTTGTTCCATCTCTATGAGATTTATTTTGGCATGTCTCTCTGAAATTTCCGAAAGACCTAATCAACTCTGAATAGGAGAACTCAGGGATTTAAAGTTTTTAATTTCTTTGTAATCTTCTTTAAAAAGTATGAGGTCATTTAGCATTTACCAAATTAATCACCATCACCCTGGATCATCCAGTGAATGGATCTCTAGCCTGTGAATTGGGGGACCCAGATGTAATTCTCTTTTCTGCCACAGATTCCCTTTGTGACCATGGACAATTCACTTAGCCTCCCTGGCTCTCAGTTCCCCATCAGAAGCTTCCTTACCTCACAAAGCTATTTTAAGGCGAAAAATATGAAAAATTGTGAGGTGCTCAGCTACTATGGTGTGGAGTCCAGATAAGTACTATGAATATGAAGTGCAGGGGTTGTATCATCTGGAACCACAGTTGGATGCTGATCCCGATTGGGTTTTCTGGGCCATACAAACATTAAAAAAATGAAAATAGAAGCAGTCTGTGAGTACAAATATTTATTCTTCAGAACGGAACTGTTTAATCTGCTCTACTATTTAAAACCTAATTTCTGTCATTTACAGTATTAGAGAACTCATAACGAGACTAATGTGCAAATAAAAAACACACGTGTCATATATACAATATAATCCCCATATGCCATTTTATTACAGAGGTAGGAATCACCACCATCTTATAGATCAAGTGACAGGTTATTAGATGGGCCCTGCTAAATATAAACATTTTAACTGATTGATAGATTAAGGCACAAATATATCCCATTGAAGTTTATACTGATTTGACAGCTCAGGCTTTTTTTTGGGGTGGTATGGGAAGGGGAAGGGGAAATATACAGATATTCCCCCCTCTCCATAGAACTAGATCAGTATCTATAGCAGTGAATCAGATATTCACCCTTTGCAATGAGAATTCATTTAATTCTCAACACGCGTTCTCACAACGGATATTACATGTTGCCTCTAATCACCCATCAAACTCGTTTCAAATTCAATTAATAATGATTTTGCTTTGTCTATGTGCTATCTGCATATCTTGGGCCTCATCACTGAAGGCACGGAAAAGAACATAATCACGGGAAGCATGCAAACAGATGTCATCCAAAATGACTAGAGCAACTGTCCACATGATCCCCTCTCATCAGCAAAGACAAGTGCTCTGTACTCAGAAATGGTTATTGGAGAAGGGGCAAGTGGTAGACAAATGTGACTAAGTGAGCCAGAGAGGCAGTAGCCAATAGTCAGCCAATAGAGAAATCACATGATACCCAAAAAACGGGGGGTGAGAGACCATGATTGTGGTTTTCAAGTATCTAAAAGGGTGTCACAAGGAGGAGGGCCTCTGATGATAGGATAAGAAGCAATGGGCTTAAACTACAGCAAGGGAGGTTTAGGTTGGACATCAGGAAAAATCTCCTGTCAGGGTGGATTAACACTGGAATAAATTGCCTAGGGAGGTTGTGGCATCTCCATCACTGGAGATATTTATGAACAGGTTAGATGCTCTAGACCAGTGTTCCTAATTGGTGCTCCGCAGAACTCTGGAGTTCCATGAAGCAAAAGTAGGGGTTTCGCGAGGAGCTGGCACTCCCCCACCCCCTCTGAAAGAGAGCGCACCAGCTAACCAGCTTCTTAAAGAAGCAGCACGCTTGTTTCCCCTTCCTCCCTGGTGACGCAGAGGCTTGTACAGAGTTTTCCAGCCTGGAGCCCCCTCCCCGAGCCAGCATCCCCTTCTCCTGCATCCAAATTCCCTCCCAGAGCTTGTACTTCTCACCCCTTCTCACACCCAAATACCTCATTCCCACCCCAGAGCACGCACCTTGTCTCAACCCAGTGAGAGTATATAAGGGCTGAGTATAGCAAGTGATGGAGAGAAAAGTAACAGAGAGGATGAGGCCTCAAAGAGGTGGGGTCCTGGAGAAGGAATGTGATTTTCATGCATTGGTGGGTTCCCCTCTCTTTTTTATTTTTTTTTCCTTGACAGACCTAGGGGTACATTGAAATTCTGAATAGCTGAAAAGGGTTCCATGGCCAAATAAAATTGAGAAACACTCCTCTCAACAGTGCTTTGTCCTGCCATGAGGGCAGGGTACTGGACTTGATGACCTCTCAAGGTCCCTTCCAGTACTAGTATTCTATGATTCTATACAGCATTGCTGTGTACATGGACATTATCACACCAACTGCCACTAGCAGATTCAGGGAGTGGCAGTTTTCAGAGGACATAGAACAATGAACACTGCTACATGCCAAAACAGATGCATTAACTGGTATTCAAAAATGTGGTCCTCAGTGAGCAGAAGGGGCATTGACACACATTTAGCTCCTAGCTGGTGCTGCCAAAGGGCATACATGATATAATCAACAATAGCAATCCTAATACAAGACACAAGTCGTGAGTATTTTAGGTATTCTGTCTGATGCTGAAACTGGACCAAATTCAATCTCTTCAGTGAACAAGATATGTGAACTATGGTGACAGATGTGTATTGCAGATTTCAGCCTTTATATATAGTTCTCTCTCTAAAATGTTGTGCTTAGAAGTCAGTGTGGTTTATAATGAATCAAGTATTGCAGGAAATAGATGCATTCCATATGAGAAGGTATTAAATTAAGCCAGTGCTCTGGGTGGCATTATTAGAACAAGCATTCTGGGTAAGCAAGTATGCTGGTGTTATTCACCAAATTTGCTCCCCCCTGGAATCATTAGAAAATTTAGACATTTGAGAAAGATAAAAGTTGCCTACTTGGGTTTTTAATTTTTTTTTTTTTATAAACAGTGAGATAGGTCTCATTTCATGCATAATTCCCTAAATAATTTGATATGCAATGGAAGGTGGTCTGTTGTCCACTGTGGTGGTACAGTGCCAGTAACAAGGATCGACTTAGATCTGTATCTAATGCTCTCACAAATCTAATGATCAAAGTACAGAGATTTGGATGAAAGGTTTTGGTTCTCTCATTTCTAGAGGGAAAAATTGGGGTATTGTGGCAAAAAATATCACTGGTTCATTTTTAAATTAATCCCAAAGCAAAACTCAATACGAGTGCAGAGATTTACCTGGTTTCACATAACAGCCACATGGAAATGTCAGCCTCCAACCCCTGTAGGGCTTAATCCCTTTGAAGGCATTGACAAGACTGCAGTTGATTTCAGTGAACTCTGAGTCAGTTATGAAGTTAAACCATTATCCGGTCTAGGTTTGCTTCAAAAACTCACTTGACAATAAAGAACCTGGTTTAAAAGTTTGGAGCTCATAACAAAACCTGAAACCCAGCAATTTCCATGAGAATACAATTTTAAGCTTTAAAACACATTCATTAGATACAATATGTGCACTGGAAAAAAACAAGGATATCTAAACTTCTTACAGAAATCATTTTTCACCAACCAATATTTTTTTAGACTAATTTGTTTTCAAAACTTAGAATGTTATAAATGTGAAACAAAAATAAAATAAATATATATGAACAGAACTTTCTAAGAAATACATCTTAATTGGGATATTCTTTTGTATTGAGTGTGAGAGTACTGGGCAAAGTTTTCAAAGTAGGGTATATAATGTTAGGCATCTAAAATCATATTTAGGCTCCTAAAACAAAAGTAGCCCACATTTTCAGGAGCTGAGTACCATCAATTCCCTTTAGTTGTTAATATAGCTTAAGTCTAACTTAAGTAAAAGATATAGATGCATAGCATCTCTAGAAAATCAGGCCACTTACTTAGATGTGTAAAATATTGGTTCACATCCTTGTCAAAAGTTATACTAGCAGGTCACATGCATCTGTGACTCACTAACTGGGCCTAGAATAGAGAACGTAGGCCCTGGAGGGAAGAGATGTAGTAAGTCAGGCAAGAGGTAGGTTAAAATTACCTAGGAATACAGAGAGACTAAGGAGATCAAAAGATGAGATCTTCTGGAAATCAAAGGATGCTTGGAGGTTCCTGAAGAAAACTAAAGACAGGAGGACAATGAGAGTGTTGCTGGCTAACTTCTCCAACAGACAGAGCCAGGGCCAGAGATCAGTAAAAAGGAGTAGCTTGTTGCCTTCTAAGCTGGAGAGCTGAAGCCAAAGGGTTGGAGAAGGCTGAAGACAGGGCAGCAATACAGAGGTGTATTCACTGGTGTCACCACACCTACCAGCTGGTCCAAGAAGAACAGTTAAGCTGTGTTTATGTAGCAGTGTTATTTCGGAATAACTAACGTTATTACAAAACAACACGGAGTGTGTCTACACAGAAAGGGAGGTTTAGGTTGGACATTAGGAAAACTTTCCTGTCAGGGTGATTAAGCAAGCACTGGAATAAATTGCCTAGGGAAGTTGTGCAATTTCCATCACTGGAGATATTTAAGAGCAGATTAGACAGACCTCTATCAGGTGTGACCTAGCTGGTGCTTGGTCCTGCCATGAAAGCAGGGGACTAGACTTGATGACCTCTCAAGGTCCCTTCCAGTTCTAGTGTTCTATGATTCTATGATATGCTGAAGCTGCTGCTGTGATGGTAAATGACTCTGGTTTCCTAAGTGACTAAAATCCTACATGGAAATTTCAAAATAGGAAATGGGCCAATAGCAAGTAAAGATGCCAAAACTGAGGTAGGACAAGAGATGGGCAAAGCATTTCAGAGAAGTCTTCAGATCCATACTTATCTGGAATCTCATCAACCTGATATCAACATTGGTCCATAAGTGATTAAGAAGGACAGACTGCAGTCAAGAAGCAGAAAATCAGAGTGGAGGGAGATGACCAAATCACAGCAGAAATGCAAAGCACTCCTGATTCTGCTACCCTAACTAAACTGACAGATATCAGAGGGGTAGCCGTGTTAGTCTGAATCTGCAAAAGCGACGAAGAGTCCTGTGGCACCTTATAGACCAACTGAAGTGTAGGAGCATAAGCTTTCGTGGGCAAAGACCCACTTCGTCAGATGCATGTAGTGGAAATTTCCAGAGGCAGGAATAAATATGCAGGCCAGGATCAGGCTGGAGATGACCAGGTGGATCCAATCAAGGAGGATGAGGCCCACTTCTAGCAGCTGATCTGGAGGTGTGAATTCCAAGAGAATAGAAGCTGCTTTTGTAGTTAGCAAGCCATTCACAGTCTTTGTTTAATCCAGAGTTGATTGTGTCAAACTTAAAGATGAACTGTAGCTCAGCAGTTTCTCTTTGAAGTCTGGTCCTGAAGTTTTTTTGCTGCAGGATGGCTACTTTTAGGTCTATAAGGTGCCACAGGACTCTTCGTCGCTTAAACTGACAGAGTTAGTCAATGAACACTTGGACTGCCCCCTTTTGAGTAGTGGAAACATGGGACAATTGTCAGAATAACCAAAATGGCTGATCTTACTGATTGTAACAACTCGAATAACATCATACTACTCTCTGCTGTAAGGAAAGTCATTTGTAGTGCGATACCATGTAGGATGAAAGGAGGTAGTAGATGTAAAGATTTGAGAAGAACAGGCTGGACTGAGGTCCAAGAGGTCCTGTGTCATGATTCACACAGTAACAAACATCATAGCAGAATGAATGGAATGGCAGCCTCCACTTAGTATCAATTTAATTGACTTTCATAAGACATTGGACTGCCCGCATAGGTATATATTGTGGAGTGTTCTTCAGTTTTATAGCATTCCAGCTAAAGTCATCTACATCATCCAAAAGCTACAAACAAATGGGTATGCAAGACTCAGTTATTTGCACAAAGCTAACATCCTTTAAACCTAGACATCAAGCATTAACAGCACTAGAAGACAAATACACCCAGAAAGTAGAACAGTTCACTTACCTGGAAAACTCTGTACAAGCCAATGGAGATCTCAAGAAAGAAGAAGTGACATCAAGGAAAGGCATTCATAGCATTCCAAAACTGAAACTTTCCAACCCAACATAATTAGTGCTAACATACATCTGTGTGATCTAGAAATCTGGTAAAATGTTCAGTAGTAAACTAGATACCTTTGCAACTAAGAACTTCTGAAAGATTGTGGGTATTGCGTGGAGATATTATTACCAGTGAAGATATCTAAGGTATTAGCAACCAGTAGCTTGTTTCCACAAGAGTTAGATGGAAGCATTGGACAGATACGGTACTCCAAATGCCAATATACACCCTTGCATAAATCTGTCAAAAGGAAACCAACTAGCATGCAGGAGAAAAGGCCATCTAAAAGAAAAAGCTTAAGAACCACTGTTAGAGAGGGCAAAATAGCTGAGATCAACAGTAAATGGAATCAGCAACTAGTGTTAAATATAGAAGAACACATTTCCTCCCGATATGCCAACACTGGAAAATGTAATGGGAGAATGGTAAGTGAAGACCTCTTCATGGCTCCCACTCTATTCTTCCATATTTAGAACATTCCATATGGTTACATCTCAAGCTGAGGTTCAGTGGAAGATGACAACTGAAAATTAGTGGAAGAAAGAAGTGCTACGGTGAAATAGTTAAACTGGGTACTCTGAGTTAGCATGAATATCCATATAGTTAAATTTGATTGATATCTATAATTTATTTCAAAATTATGGTTAAAAATGCTTCCCATTATGTAAGTGCACAAATCTGATCATCATAGTTGATTGCTTCCTCCTCTCATTCCAATTCTCATTTGCTAGAAAATAAAACATTATCAAAATCTATTTTTTCCCTGATTAAAAAACCCCAACATTTTCCCCTCTCACAAACCTAGGCCAGTTGAAAATTCTAATGCAATCTGACATCTATGGCTCAGGACAGCCTGATAAACTGAACCAGCCCCCATTACTGCCTGAAGCCAGAAATTATACTCTTGACTAATGGTGATGGGTGTAAAACAAAACATGGTTTATGAAACAAAATATTTCCAGTTTACTCATTTAGAAATTTACATTTCCGGTTTTAGAAATTCCAAAATTAGTCCAACAAAAGGAGTGAGCCTTACAGAGATCTATGGATCCTTTTGAGCTGTGAGTGAATTCAGATCTGCAGTTGTGAGGCTAGAGTCTGTTAGTCTTATCCACCTGAACTAATACTTTGCTCCTGACGTACTTCCATTTTCTTCAGTATGGGAACTTGTAGGGTAAAGTGCTACTTGATTCGAGTAAAGGAAGTAAAATTTAATACAAAGATTTTCTTAATTAATTCCACTCTGAGAACCTAGAAGATAACTGGTCTTGAGAGAAGTAGCAGAGTACATTTGACTGGGAGCCCTAATCCAACATCAAGGATCCATCTACAGCCACCTGCATGTTTTGTTAGTCTTTAAAGTGCTACCATACTATTTGTTGTTTTTTAAGTTTATCCTGTAAAGACTAACTCGGCTACCCCTCTAAAGATCAAGGTGACAGTAAGCTTTGTGGACCAATTTAAAGAATGAAGGAAAAATGTTTCCTCTTCAGAGGTCACAGTATTCCACCCTTTCCTAAAATAGCACTGTTGGCTATTCAGCCAAGGCATTTTCCTAGGATTGAATCCACTGCTCCCTCTGATGGAAACACTCAAATAAGTTGCCAGGTGGGTCAGATATTTAGCCATCAAAAAGTCTTTGAAGATAAGGCAGCAGTAATCTTTTCAAGAAAAAAAAAGAATTATTTCTTCACTGTTACTTGGCTGGCCAGTGTGTGACACAAGGAGTCCAAAGTTTGTTGACCTCCTCAGCAGAGCAGAAAGAGAGGAACCAGCTGGTAAGATTAATGAAGAAACTAAAAACGCTGAAAGTCTGGGGATTATTTTATTTATTTATTTATTTGGAAAGTCAGTTACTTTCTGGCTTATTTAGCTAAACACGTCTTAAAGATAAATCTTTTCTATATATTCTCTATGAGAATAGACTGAAGAGATTAAAAACATAGCCTTGCAAAGCCCTACATGTCTATGATTATAAGCATCAAAAAATGACACCAGAGATGCTCAAAAGTGGCTACTTTTCATGCTATTATTCCTCATGTAATAATAATATGAGCCAATTATTGACCTCTACCACCATAACCTCCACCTCCATGTACAGCATGGAGTTTTGCTTTTTTAATAAGCTGGTAAAATAGCAGCAACCCTTATCACTATAATGCAATCCCTTCATAATGAGCCTGATATGCTTCCCTTTGAAGTCAGGACATATGAGACAATGCAGTGACTTTGTAGATCAACTTGGGCTGGGTTGGCTTTTTGTATTATTATTATTTTTAAACATTGGAGAGTGTAAACTTTTGAACTAGTTATGTAAGTGCCTTGCTGGAAGTTGACTTGTCCCAAGCTATCTTCTGGATCTGCCAGTTCAAAGTTTCCCCACTATATCTACTTTCTGCATGCATGGTGATTCAGTGTAACAATTTCTGCATAGATCAGAAAAGAAAGAAGTATATTTGCCTATCCCACCAAGATAAATTCTCTCCCTATTTACTGCTATATAACTGTACAGTCTGCTAGGTCAGATTTTTAATTTATGCAAATCTTCACTGCCCATCTAAGAAACAGTAAGTATTTTGCATATGTGTATGTGCATTGAATGCATCTTCTAATGAATAGGGCACTAAATGAGGACTCAGGAGGCTCATGCTCCATTCATAAGAAATCTGTGGTAGAAGTGAGTGAGTTTGCACTAACTAGTCTTTTAGTCTACCCTCTAAAATCACACCTCCCTACCTCACAAAAGATGCTGTGAGGACAAAAACTGTTAGCAATTGTGAGGGCATTTACTATGGTGATAGGGGCTACATGTGTACCTCGCTAGATCCAACAGCCATGCATGTGCTAACATATTTGTATATACCCAGCTTCAAAAAGCTAGGTTAGTAGCTGCTTTGTTATAGAATTTGTTTGTCCCCTTAAAGAAAAAATGTGTTACTTTTATATTGGAAATCCCTCATCTGGTCCAATGAGGAGCTGAAAATAATGATACAATAGGAATCAAATGTCTCAGTAAGAAATAAGTTTTAGAAATCTGTTAACATTTCTTTTGGGATTGAAGCACAAAATAAGATTTGTACGGAGACACCTGCAGAGATCTGTGAACCCACAGATGCTGAGGGAATTCAGTAGTTAGAGATGTAATGGAGGAAAAAACTGGGCTAATGATTGTGACTGGGTGTGATCACAAAAGATCCTTTTGGGGTGCTTCCTGATGTACTGACAAAGCCACTAACTCACCCCCTTGCTCTTTTCGCCTTCTTACCACCGTGTCCTGCTGGGCTAGGTCTCCCGGTCTCCCTGTCTCCCTCAGCCAAGGCACAGAGCTGAGATTAACGCCCTCCTGAAGATCAATACAGACACTGAATCTTTTCAGGTCTGAGGAGAATGTAATTTCAGGCCCCGCCAAAAAGGTGAGTATTTTAATATAATTTTTCCACATTATTTCTTTCATCCTCCCTAATAACTAGTGTCATTTAAGTTTGAACTGGTAACATAGGGTACGTCTAGACTATAGGCTTTTGTTGACAGAGGCTGTGTCAACAGATACTGTCAACAAAGCTTCTGTTGACAAAGAGCGTCTAGACTACAGCCAGTTCTGTCGACAAAGCAAGCCGCTTTTTCGACAGAGAGTCTAGACGCTCTCTTTTGAAAAAGCACAGTGTGGATGCAATAGTGCCTTTTGTTGACAGAACTCTGTCGAGAAAAGGCGTTATTCCTCGTAGAATGAAGTTTACCACCGTCGACAAAACTGCCATGTTCTGTCGACTTACTGTCGACAGAACACGGCAGTAAAGTAGATGCAGGTATAGTTTTGTCGAAAAAAGTCCACTTTTGTAGACAAAACCCTGTCATCTAGACACACTCCAAGAGGCAAAAAGCTCCATAAACTGGTAGTGAGCTAGCTCTCTGCCAAACAGTTTGGCTACGTCTACACTGGCCACAATTTCCGGAAAAGCCATGCAAATCAGGTAAGTCAGGATAGGGAAATCTGCGGGGGATTTAAATATCCCCCGTGGATTTAAATAAACATGTCCGTCGCTTTTTTTCCAGTTTGGGGAAAAGCCGGAAAAAAAGCATCTAGACTGGCGCGATCCTCCGGAATAAAGCCCTTTTCCGGAGGATCTCTTATTCCTACTTCGAAGTAGGAATAAGAAATCCTCCGGAAAAGGGCTTTATTTCGGAGGATCACGCCAGTCTAGATGCTTTTTTTCCGGCTTTTCCCCAAGCCGGAAAAAAAGCGGCGGACATGTTTATTTAAATCCGCGGGGGATATTTAAATTCCACGCGGATTTCCCTATCCTGACTTACCTGATTTGCATGGCTTTTCTGGAAATTGTGGCCAGTGTAGATGTAGCCTTTGGGTGTAAAAATACATACTTCAGAGACCATGTAGAAAGGTCAGTGCATGCCTTCATGGTCTGGAATGCTACAGCAACCTGAGACTCTGTTTCCCCCTATCAAAGTCCTTTCTGACGTACTGTGATTTGCCCATTCTCATGACTCAATCTAGGTCACTTAGATTATGTCTAAACTACAGAATTTGTCAGAAAAATGGCTGTTTTTCCGACAAAGCTTGAGTTACATCCACATTGCAAGTGTGTTCTTTTGACAGTAAATTGAAAGAACAGAGGGTTTTTGTGCAATTGGTAATCCTCATTCTATAAGGAAGAAGCCTTTTTGCGAAAGTTCTCTTTCGCAAAAAGGCATGTATGGTTGGGGAAGAGAGAGTTTTTTTGGAAAAAGAGGGAAGAGGAAAAAGCACAGGTACTCTGGTGGCCATTCCATCCATAGCAATCACTGCTTACATGCGAGAGAGCATCCAGGCAGTCTGGACACTATCTTTCAAAAAGCTCACTTTTTCAATGCGCTTTTGCAGCGTAGACGTTCTCTTTCACAAGAAGTTTTTTCAGAAGATGTCTTCCGAAAAAAGCTTATTGCACAAGAAAACTGTAGTCTAGACATGGCCTTATAGGTGACTCAAAGTAGCACTTGGGAGGTGCATCACTCCTCCTCCATGTCCTGCCAAAAATCTTAATTGTTAAATGGGGTGTCTCCACATATCCTCTCTCTGTCCCTCTGTGTAATGACAGGCTGGGTGTCCTCTGACGTCATCCCGGCGTCCCTCTGACCCCGCATCATCATGACATGGGGTTGCTCCTTCCCTCCTCCACGGCCGCGCTTCCCCCTAGACGCACCGCAGCGTGGGAGCATCCGGTGCACAGCCGATAAGAACTCCCCAGCAGTGCCAACAGGGTGACCACTCCCCGGGATCCAGTGCGGGGTCTTGGAGCCCTGTCACAGGGCTCTTAAAAGAACATATGTGGTGGGCTGGAGCATGCCTAGTGTAGATGTCATCTTCAGGGAATTAAACTATAAAAGCTCTAACTGCCCTGAGCATGTACAATTGAGCAACAGCGATTTTCCAAATGCTTATAATTTGACTAAAAGGTTGGGCATATTTTCATGGGTGATCAAAGGCACATCCTTCGCACAAAAAAGAGAGCTTCTGCCAAATGTCAAGGCCCTGCTCCAAAGCACAAGGGACTCTACCAGCTTTCAAAGAAAATCATCAATTTAACATATGCTCAATGTATTTTTCTGTAGCTTTATTCTTGGAAAAGGCTTAACTATTTACGCTGAGTTGTCATGGAAAATTTCATTCCCAAACAGTTTTGCAAAATTAAAAAAAATGAGAACAGGATCTTATAAAATTCTTGGGCATCATTAATCGGCAGCACTGCCAACTTTGCCTAGAATAATAAGATGCACATGTATTACTAAGAATAGAAGAAGGCTGGTTTCTTATTCAATTAACATCAAGAATGTGGGGTCCATGTTAGCTTGGTATTACATAGCCTAGAGGTAACATTTGTCCTTGCTTAATGACAGTATATTAAGCATATTGTGGTACTAGTTTGATTGTGCATTCCTGTTGTCTGAGTAACTTATAAGACACAGTTTGCATCTTTTGACTATTAGTACACTTGCTCTAACAAGCAGGAATTACTAACATGAAGCTGGATTGTGCTTGGTCCTGACTTGGAGGTGCAGCATGAGGCAGGCTCAGGGGTCATCTGCCCTTCCTCACCACACACTTGCATGGCTTGGATGGATAAGGACAACATGGACCACACAATATTTTGAAGCCTCCTAGCCCAGGTTAATAGGTTTGGGCTCATGTTAGCACTGTAAAAATAGCTTTATAGACAGTGCTTTGAAGTTGTGGCTTGGACTCTGAAGCCCACCCCTTTATAAGCTTAAGAGCCAGAGCTACAACCTGAGCTACACCCTTAAAGTACTGTCTGTACAGCTATTTTGAGAGCTGTAGCATGAGCTGTTTCCAGAACTCTGTGTAGACATAGCTTCGAAGGTTCAAGCAGAATTCCAATCCTTGCAATCAGATTGATTGCTCCTGCACAGAGAGGGGAATGGAATAGAAATTTGGCTCCATCCCTTCCCCAACCACGCCAGCTAGCAGAGCTGGCCATTCACATAGAGGCTGGCAAGCTGCAGAATGCCTCCTTGTTTCAGGATACCTCCAATGCTATGGATATGCAAATACCTAGCCAATCCCACAACGTAAGTTGTATCATTAACACTGACAATCTATACTAGTATAGTAATTTCCTATCTCACATCACATTAGGGAGCCATTAAATAACACCCTTTCCCTTTGCTGAGGTGATAAGTGCTCATTTTTGTTCTGAGTCACTATAGGCATGATAAGCAGGAAATTGTTCACAGGGCCATCCTTAGGATTTATGGGGCCCCACACAGTACTATTAAACTAGTGTCCCTATGCCCAATGGCAGCCGGGGAATGAAGATTTTTAAGAAATGTGATTTTATGATCTTCAGCAACACACCAATGAAATATTTTTAAAACAAAATTTTAAGTAAGGTCCTGTAGACTAGCACAGAAACTGACAGTATAAACCTGGGATTGTCAAATGCCTGTTAACAGCTTCATCACTACTTGAATGGCTTTTTCACAGATTCGATGTTCTGCTAATAGCTCTGGCAGGCTTTCACTTTTACATTAACTAGATCCTCTCCAAAGTAAGCAAGCAACAGTGCTAACAACAGTGTTAGGAAGATGTGTGGACATTAATACCCACTGGTGCCCCAATTTTTTGGGTGCTCTACTCAACTGCATATTCTGAGTAGGAGTAAGGACAGCTGTGTTTGTTCAGCCACATGGAGGGAACATATTCACCCCAGTGGAATTATAGGGTAGTCAGAATTCTAACTGGTTTTGATCTGAGTTATCCTAGCTGTCTTTAAATTTGTTACATTGAAAGCTGATTACTCTTATGTTTGCTCTGGGATCACTGAATGGGGAGGAAAACCTAAACTGAGGTTTGATGTTGAGAGGAAATGCTTGAGGCTTTTGGCAATTTGTGGTATGCTGGCAAACACCCAGCATGACACTGTACATAAGTAATGATGTTGACCAGAAGAAATAGAAAAGAAAGTAGATTGACATTATCATCACATACTGCAGATAGTGTTATTGTTTACTTATCAGTGGGTTCTTTAATAGGTAACACTAATTTATGGCATTTATCTGGCGAAATGCAAATTGACAGCCTAGTAGCTTAGAAAATGAAGCAGCTGTTGCTCAGAATAGCAACGAGAAATGTATTGTAATGACTTGATTGATGTTTGATTCTTTTGTAATGTTGCACGCACAAAGTAACTGACAGCCAGGGAATATTTTTTAAATGTATTGTAAAACAAAAACCTGAATTTCCAAGCCTTTGTCTTATTTAAGAAACAGGAAAGCCTCATTTGGGGCCTGATACAGAGCCTACTAAAGTCATTGGGAGTCTTGTCATTGACTTTACTGGGGCTTTCCTTCAGGCTTTTACATCCCATTGACATCTTAGCATGTGTGCATTGTAATTCCAATTGACAGTTACAGGATTTTTCCACACCAATAAAAAGACTAGTTCTAGGAATGGCTGTATAACCCTCAATCTTCCACCAAAGAGGTTAAGGGGAAGAGTAGATACCTCTCCTGTTGTGGCTAACTGGGATAAGAGCATTTAGACTAGATGAGGGCTGCTTGGGAGCCTGTATGGACTCTGTGTCAGGCAAAAACTGACAGGAAGCTACATAAGGAGCTAAAACCTCCAGGGTGGAAAGCTTTGGAAGGAGTTGCTCCATGAAAGATGCCTGGAGTGAGATGAAGATTGGTAGTGGCCCAGAGAAACAGCGTGGAGTGTTGTAGCAAAATTGGTTCAAGGATATGAGAGAGACAAAGTGGGTCAGGCAACATTTTTTATTCAATCGCTTGCTCCTGGTGAAAGAGACAAGCTTTTGTGTTTTTATAGATATTACCTCATATCCCTTGTTCTCAGGGAAACAGTACTGAGTCTGAGGAAACAGACCCCAGCTGTTTACTACAGATTCTCTGAGGTGCAAACCACAGTAGCAGGAAGGCCTCTTCCTCTACCTCCCACCAGAAACAGACGTAAAAGTCCTTCTGCCTTTAAGAGCTCAAGACCTGGCATTCCATCATTAGATTGTTTGGACCATGTTTTTCTATATAGAATCCTCATGACAATTACTATCATTTGTCTGATATCCCAGATACGGGAGGAAGAATCCTGATGGAGAGCGGTGTGTAGTAACCAAAGCAGCATTGCTTTTAACAGCTCTTTTCCAAAACGCGAAATCCTCCTCTTACCCAAAACCCAAGTAAACAGAAGGGGTGTGACGGACCGGGCCGTGTCTGGGCACAGCTGAGGGCGTCCGCTCAGGGCGAATTGCTCAAATCCGGGGCTCCTTACAGCCCCCAGACTGGTGACCTCTCCAAACAGGCCACAAACCAGTCTCAGAGCACTTCAGCTGCCTGCCTGAAGCCTCACGAGCAAAACCCCTCCGACACCCCAGCAATATCCGTGCCCCAGATGGCCCCGGGGCTCATAAATAGGTGGGGGTCCTAGCACCCAATCCCACCTACCCCGAACAAGTTCTGTCCGGTTCCAAGAAACCAGCCACAGATCCCTGGTCAATTTACCCTCTGGATCTTACCCACAAATCACGCTGAGCCAATCCTTTAGAATCTAAAACTAAAGGTTTATTGTCACAAGAAAGAAAAGCCTGAGAGTCAGGTTGTTAAAGAATAGTACGTTACATGCACCGAATCTCCCAGTCCTCGATGCAGGCTCTAGCAGAGATTTTACAGCTGCTGGTTTAAAAGTTCTTGTTGCACATCCTAGCATCAGTATGGGTTCACAGGTCTTCCGGGCTCTTCGATCCCTGCAATGCTGCCTCTGGGATGAAGTGCTGAGCTGAGAACCAAATGGCATCGACCACATGGCCTCTTTATACCTCCTTCCTGGCCTCTTCTTGTATGCAGCAGGTCACCTGGTCAGAGGCCAATCTCTGTGTTTCCTGCTGGCTGCTCTCAGGTGACAGCCCCCATTCTTTGGGTGTGTCCTTGGCCCATCAAGTGCCATTGTCCCACAGGGCCTGGCTAATCAGCCTGTCCATAGCAATGCTTAACCACATTCAGAGAAATATTCAGCTTCCACACAGATTACAGATTCCTACCTACACACACAGACATTATACACTCACATAAATAGCGTACATAAGATCAGCAAACAATAAGCTCCCATTCAATACCCCACATGGCTCCCTTTTATACCAATTTCTGGGGCCAACACCCCCACCTAGGGGTGCAGCAGCGATCTGGCTGCTTCCCTCCAATTCGGTAATGTGACAAGGGGGTTGTGTGAAAATTAAATGAATATTAAGGGCAGGGCAGGGCCGGCCCACAACATTTTGGCACCTGCAGTGGGGAGCTCAAATGACACCCCCATCCCCTTCGCTTGGGGCAAAGCTTTGAAAAGTCTCAATTCTCTGGGTCTAAGTAGTGACCCCCCCTCCCCCCGGCTCCCAAGTCTGGCATCTGAGGCAGCCGCCTCAGTTCGCCTCATGGTAATGCCAGCCCTGATTAAGGGGGAAAAAATTCAACAAGCAAACTTGTAGTTGTAATGCAAAACAGCATTATACCTGCTACTCTAGCTCTGGCAACATAAAATGTTAGTTGCCCCAGTAACTGCTTCAGATTGAGTGGAAATTGTAATTTAGTTCTCCTCCTTTAAATGTAGGGCAGAGAAGGAAGGATGAAAGAAATCTGACATTTGAGAAGCACAACAGAAAAGACTATAAAAACAATTACAATTCATATAGTTCCAGCACGATTTCTTCAAGTTAAAATCAAGAAATATTTAATTTTTCTTCTCTTAGCTTTCAAGACAGTGCTGTCCATTTTATTGTTCTGAATATTTCAATATTTTTTTCAAGTTATAGAAAAATACAGCTTCCTCCTCTCCTGTTTTTATTCTAAGCTTGGCAAAGCAAAGAGTCCCATCTAGAGAATAATCATCTTTACCACATTTGGAACCTTGCTCTTGACCAGTGTTACAGAGCTCAAAATTGGAAAGAAATTTAGAATGTTCTTACACTTCATGTTTCTTTTGGGCTATCCAAGAGGCAGGCAACATGTCCATGGTCAAATAGAAAGCTTGTGAGTGGGAAGAGAATGGAAACCAAAACATCAAGTCTGCAAGAGCCAGTGTTTTATCCTCAAACTAAGTTTCTATTTCTACAAGTCAGCTGATTTCTATTAATAAATTTCACCAGTAAGGAATTAAGTAGATGACCAAACCAACTTGCCTTGAATTCCTTGAAACCCTCCCAAAAATCTGTCTCTGCAGGAGATCATGATTACACGTTGGCCATTATTTAGTTGTAGATTTCAGTCATCTGAAGGTTCTCCAGTAGGAATGGAAGTTATGAACACATTTGAGACACTGCATAAGCATATTAGAACTCTGAATGTCTAATGGGTACCCAATTCCTTCCAGATGTCCCTTTAAACATATCAACTTGAAAGCTATTTAAAGGCTAATCATAGTGCCTGAGCCTCATTGTGAGCTTTTGATCAAGTTTTTAGAGTTGGCAGAGCATTTTCCAAGTTCGCATTTTTTCCATTAAAAATGTTAAATTGTCAAAACTGAAACTGTTTGCAGGAAAATGACAGTTTCAGCAAATATTCTGAAGTGAAAATGGATTGACAATACTGTGCAGATAGCTGGTTTCATTGTTTTCTATGTATAGTTCTGATTATAAACAAGCCATTGGAGGGGAAAAAAACAATTTTTTCCCACATAAGATTTCAGTTATAGTAATTTTAGGAGATATTTTAACACTATAGTTAAAAATGGAAACTGAATCAAATAGACAGTGCCTTTTTTAGGCTGCCTTGGCTTGCACGCATGGGCCTTCAAGCATATAGATAAGGGTTCCGAATTTTCAGAGGCAGATCCTCAATCTGGTATAAATTGCTGTATCTCAATTGAAGTCTAGATCTATGTCAATTTGCACCAACCAAGGATCTACCACCACAATATCTCTCGGGAGCCACCTGTTCTGAACCCATCTCCTGGTCATTCTGAACCAATCTCTAGGCCAACAAGCCAGTCACATGAGGGATTAAGCCTATCAATTTTCAGGCCAAAACCGAGGGGAGAAAACACAAAGGATTTAATGTACAGGGGAGATTGATAGGTTGTGACTGTAATTATGGGAAGAGTTTTCCAAAATGGGAACTAAGCCAGAGGTGTCTGAATAAGTCAAGTCAGAAAGAAATTTGCTCCAGCTGAGGATCTCATTGTGGCATAGTGGGGGGGGAAGCGCTGTCCGCTCTGTAACCCGGGGTCCTGTACTGTGAAGTTCGATTCCCACTGACTCACCCACATGTTGTGATGTAGTGTCAGTACTATGATGGTTGATGTGCTTGGGTTGTGGGCCGTGACTGACCCCTACTGGCCTCTGCCTAATGACCCCAGCAGGTGGACTGCCTAAGTCACGTAGACAAAGACCCAACTGGTCAGACGACTTGGGGCAGCGAGGGAACTAGGGAAGTGAGTGTTCGGGGAAAGGGTCAGTCTTGGGCTGGAAGCATGAAGGAACCAGTCTATGGAGGGGGCTGGATTCTAGGTGCCCAGGGACCCCATCTTAAGGGATCTGAGGCATCCTGGCCCAGACTCCTGTAGACACATCACATCTATACTGTGCTGTACCCTGGAGAAGCAATAAACCCCCTCTATTCTACTGGCTGGCAGAGTCTGTTCTTGCTGCTATGGGAGTGCAGTGTCGGGGGAACCCCGACACGTCATCACACTCTTATATATTAGTTTTATATATAAATAGGTGGGTAGTATAGTTCTATTTAAAAAAAAAAAACCCTCTGGAAATTCATGAAAAACAGCAATGTAGGACCATACTCCAGTCCCTCGGTGCAACTAAACAGCCACAGCAGCATTGGCTTAGAATTCCCAGGCATGGAGGAAGCTCTGACCTCACAAAGGTGGCCTTAGGAAAACACTCATTGTATTGTCTTCAGAAATGGAGTATACATAATTGCTTTCTGACCTAATGAAACAGACTGATGTTCAACTTGACTACTTAAACAAATAAATGTGAGACATCTACAAATCAATAGTTTAAAAAGTAACTGCTTAATGCGGGGGAGGGCAAAAAAGCCTCCCTGGGCTGGATTCAGCCCACCAAGCAGGTTGGATGCCGTGATGCTCCCCCATGATTGTGTCCATGTCAAGGAAAGGGGTGTACCAATTAGGGCCTGGGAGGTAGGACGGGTGCATTAAGTCTCTTTCCCAGCCAGGGGCACATGGCACATAGTGTATGTCTACACTACCCTCCTAGTTCGAACTAGGAGGGTAATGTAGGCATACTGCACTTGCAAATGAAGCCCGGGCTTTGAATTTCCCGGGCTTCATTTGCATAAGCGGGGAGCCGCCATTTTTAAAACCCCGCTGGTTCGAACTCCGTGCAGCACAGCTACACGGGGCACGAACTAGGTAGTTCGAACTAGGCTTCCTAGTTCGAACTACCGTTACTCCTCATTTCATGCGCTGCACGGGGTTCGAACCAGCGGGGTTTTAAAAATGGAAGCTCCCCGCTTATGCAAATGAAGCCCGGGAAATTCAAAGCCCGGACTTCATTTGCAAGTGCGGTATGCCTACATTACCCCGCTAGTTCAAACTAGCGGGGTAGTGTAGACATACCCTTAGAGTGAACCACCAGCTGAACAGGTCTCTCTAAGCACCACATGCCCCTTGAAGGGCGGGGGTAGGGAATGAGAGACTTCATGCACTCCCTCCTCACCCCCCAGCCTTGATTGACCTGGGGTGGAGGGAGCATGCAAAGTCTCCTCTTGCCTCCAGGGGTGCAGGCGCCTAGAAGGAACTGCCAGCTGTTCAGAACTGATGGTTCTCTCTGGGGGGAGGCAGGAGAAAAGACTTCATGTGCTCCCCCATCCCCAGGCCAATCAGGGTCTGTCGGTGGGGGAGCATGGAAGTGTCTTGGCCCTTCCCCTTCCATCCAAGGCCCCACTCCTTCTGGGATGGTCGGGGAACACTTCAAAAATTTGTGAAGCGTCCCCCCCTTCTAAAATTATTGCCCACTGCTGGCTCAAGGATTGCCGGAGAAGCCTTAAATCTTCTAGTTTAACTATAAGAGGCAGGAAAGAAGGAATTTCTTGACTCTGTTTCTAAAATGATTAAATGCTGGTGCTCAGAGTTGTCTAGTATGTTACAAAATTCAGCAGCTTTGTGGGACTGATTCTGCAGCCTCCTCACCTGCACAATTGTCTACGTGGCCTAGTCTACACTTGAAAGTTTTAACCAGCATACCTAATTTGGCTCTTTTGGATACACAATAAAAAAAATGACACCTAGTTATGCCAGTAGATGGATACTTATACCAGCAAAGTCATTCCCCTTTCTGTACAGGAATAACTGTAGCTGTATGAACACTAACATGTTTGTGTCCATGTCAAGGAAAGGGGTGTATCACCCTAACTATATCACTGCAGCCTAATGGATTTGTCTGGAAATTAGGATACATGAGTTCTATTCACAGCCACTGACCTGTTATGATCAGAACAGAGTCTCAGCTTTCCCCACTTTATTTTAGGATCCCTGCCTTCAGACTGGCTGCTACTGCTCAGCTCAGATCACATACATCCTTGAAGCCCCCCTAGCTAGCTAGCAAGATCAGGCAAAGCCCTGTAGTATTTAAAAGGCTATCTTACAAAGTTTGAATACACTTTTCACAACATCATAGTCAGATAAATTGGTCCACCTCTGTTCTCCTTCCCGTAAAACAGAGGGAGCACACAGCTTTTGTAAAGCATTTTAAGACTTACAGATGAAGAGCACCAGAAGGGAATTAAGTGATGTAGGATGCTTCCAAGATCAGGATTTTTGTTGTGAGAAACAAGTACCATGTTTGTAATCTCTCTCAATCAAATGTTCAGAGTCCCAGGTATCAGTACACAATGAGGTCCAAGCACTAAAATCCAACTAAGGCTATTTCCACACTACAAGCTAGGGGTGAGTCCCAGTTCATGTACACATATTTGCACTAGCTCTCCTCAGGAAAGCACGCGTGTAAGTCACAGTGAAACTACAAAGATACAAGAAGCTTCAGTGGAGAGATCTTAGGTGTGTCAAGTACAAACCTGCCTGAAACTGATGGGCATGTAAAACACATAGTCAAGCCATGCTATTGCTGCTTCCCATGCTACCGTGGCTACACTACTCTTTTCATTCCTGACGGCTCTGCAAAAGCTCACCCAAGAATGTGTATGTGAGCAGGAATCACACCGCTGTTGTGTAGCGTAGACATAACCTAAATTGTCAAAACCTAGAATAATAAAGAAAGCAGCAGTGAAACAATGTTTCAAAACAAGAGAAAGTCTTAATTCAAAAATATTAATCATTTAAAAACATGGCAGTAATAAGCTGACGAAATATTGATGTGATTAAAGAATTGAGGACAAGACTTAGGAAAGGAAATGGACAAGACAACTGACTGAACTCATACAGTTGAGGATGTTGAATCCTTATCTATAGGACTATTGGCAGGACTATTGGTTAGACAATATCTGTTTCTTTACTTTTCCCTATGATTAGATTCTTCTGAAGTGTCTACTATATTTTGTCATAATCAGGGGCCTGCAATGATTGTGGAAGACTTACACCCTCAAAGATTTGAATGACTATGGGACACATCAGTACGTATGTGAAAAATCCTCTGTGTGGGAAACTTCTAGAAGTCAACTAGCAGATTCCAATGTTCTTGCACAAATTTGTGCTAGAAGTTTTCTTGCATTACGGCATCCTAAAAGACAAAGACTTAACCAGCCTTAAATTATTCTGCAAGTTAAAATAGAACTATAAAAAACAACAACAAAGAGAAACTGGTATACTTCATCCTGTATCTCTCAGGCAACCAGACATTCTTATTCTGGACTATGATTATTCCTCACATAGAACCGCTTCTCTGTTATCTCCCAGTGCCCTGTCTCACCAGGTTCACATAAAAACACAAGCCACCAGAACCCTGCCCTTGGATATGATTATTTCAAAGTTACCAATAACCCAGTTCTGCATGAAGATCAGTATCCTTTTCCTCACTTGCTAATAATCAGTCATTCTCCATCATCAAACTACCTAGCCCAAATCTATGTACAAAAGGTGTCCAAAGAGAGTGCAATTCATACATCTGTACCAGCTATTTGGCAGCAAACCATGGAGCATTCCTGGCAGTCAGTGTTACCTGACAAATAGGATTCTAGGAATTATTAGGAAAGGGATAGAAAATAAGACCCAGAACATCTTAGTGCCCCTGTATAAAACTATGGTACACCCACATCTTGAATACTGTGTACAGATGTGGTCTCCTCACCTCAAAAAAGATATTTTGGCCTTGGAAAGGGTTCAGAAAAGGGCAACTAAAAGGATTAGGGGTTTGGAACGGGTCCCATATGAGGAGAGGCTAAAGAGACTGTGACTTTTCAGTTTAGCAAAAGAGGAGACTGAGGGGGGATATGATAGAGGTCTATAAAATCATGAGTGGTGTGGAGAGGGCTGATAAAGAAAAGTTATTTATTAGTTCCCATAATAGAAGAACTAGAGGACACCAAATGAAATTAATGGGTAGCAGGTTTAAAACTAATAAAAGGAAGTTCTTCTTCACACAGCATGTTGTCAACCTGTGGAACTCCTTGCCAGAGGAGGCTGTGAAGGCTAGGACTATAATAGAGTTTAAAGAGAAGCTGGATAAATTCATGCAGGTTAGGTCCATAAAAGGCTATTAAGCCAGGGGATAAAATGGTGTCCTTGGCCTCCGTTTGTCAGAGGCTGGAGAGGGATGGCAGGAGACAAATCGCTTGATCATTGTTTTCGGTCCACCCTCTCTGGGGCACCTGGTGCTGGCCACTGTTGGTAGTCAGGATACTGGGCTAGATGGACCTTTGGTCTGACCAAGTACGGCCATTCTTATGTTCTTATGTTACCTGGTGATACACTGAAAGGTCAACCAATGTGGGGCAGAAGGGAAGACAAAGGGGCAACTGCCCCAGAGCCCAGTGATTCAAAGGGATCCAGAGTGCCCAGATGCTACCATTGCTACTGTGGCAGCGGTTGGAATCTGGGCCCTTTAAATAATCACCAGAGCATCATGTGGAGCACTTCAGGGAGCTTTTAGAGCTGCCTGGGGAGGTGGGAGCACCATGCCTGTGCTCCTGGTAGCTATGATGGCTGAGGGGGAGGGCGTGTTATGGTCTGGTGGCACTGAGGGCTCTGTGACTTGTTAACGCCTGATCTCTAGAGCAATATTAAGAAACAGTATCATCAAATGGCTGTGAATAACCACACACAATTGCGCATTTTCATCTTGAAAAGCCTTAGAAAGAAGCTACAGAGAACTCATGGAAACCTGGAGCGATAAGTAGGACATGGTGGAAAAACACATGCCAGTTTTTGAGCACAAGTTCCAAAGTATTTTCTATACGCGTGATGTCTATTGAAATAGTGAGCCTACAGTACAGTGATTTGTAATAGAAAGAAGGCTCACTGGTTAAAAAAGCCAACAAGAGAACCAAACTCTACAGAGCAGGAAGATGTTGCTAATCCACCAAGTAGTATTGGGGGATACTGTTTCAGGTACTGTTGTGATGCTTGAGATGATATCCAGAGGGAAGCTGTAATCCACTTCAACAACTTGTAACTTGCTTTGTACTGAGTACAAAATTATGTACTTCATTCTTTTTAAGTGTCCTTTTACATAAAAGAAGAAGCTATGAATGCAATACTGTCTCTTTAAAAATTATTCTGAGCCTTCCAGGAGACGTCTACATAGCCAGCAGCAGAAAGTCTGAGGGCTGGTCCACACTACTGCTGAAGTTGGTGCAACTAACCTGTGTCAGCACACCAAGCTGTCAATGAGAGATGCTATTACACTGGCACAGTGCATCTTCACCAGACTTGCTACAGAGGCACCGCTGCCTCATAGACTTGCTCTCAGAATCCAGGTAGACTCTGCTCACACAATAGCAGGGGAAATAGCTGTCTGGAGGTTGTGACTTCGCTTAGAGTGCAGGCCCTAAAGCTCTCTCCCCTCTAGGCATCGGAGCCTGAGCTGCAGGCTATTTTTAGTTCCATAGCTTGTGCCTCTTGATCCATGATCTGAGACTCACCAGCACAGGCTGCATAGATGCACTCGCTGTCTACATTTCAGAAGTCACCAGAACTCTCCCAGAGCAGCAGAATAACTGTAACTAGGCTTTGCATGCTAAAATGTTTTGTAACCAGGGTGATTTGAAACCCACTGCACCTGTGTAATTCCTTCATATTAGGTAAAGAGCAAAACAACTAAGCACCAAAGATGCCTATTAGGCCAAATACATTGATCCAAGTGAGACTGCACTTAACTTTAAAGCCCCTGCCCCAAATCATGAAACAAGCTAGAGACCAATCCCTGACATAAACCTAGTGCATCCTTCAGGCTGCTTTAAACTTATGTTTGGCTACCCCCAGCCTTCAGAAGACTTTTGCTTCTGAGAAAAAAATTGTGTATAAATTATTACTATTTTGTGACATGACAGTGTGTAATCAGGGACCTATTGTTCTAGTTGCTGTACAGTACAAACACAAAACAAAAGCAGTTCCTGACCCAAAGGTTAGCGATCAAAGTATAAGATAAGAGAGGGATAGACAAGTAGGAGAGTACAGGTCACCTATAAAACAGCATTGGCCAGTATCAGAGTCTGTGGTCTCAACATTTCAGCAGCCTGACCATTGTGAAGTTTTTGGCAGGCATCACAGCAAAGAAGAATGTGGAGATTTACATGAAGTCTCTCATGCTTGAGGGGCAGCATGAGAGAAAGCCTGAATGTGCCTGTCGGAAAGTTTAGCAAGTGGTTGATGGAGGCTGATGTCACGGGCCAATCAGAAGTGAGAGTTGCCATGCTTAGACCAGCTCTCCCCATGCGCACACACAGGTATGGAGGTGCAGAGTCACTTACCAAATCTATACCATTCTGTGATTCCTCTAATCCAAGGTATCCTAAAGATGACCAGAGCCTCTGGAGCAGGTAGAATTCAGCAGAGAATCTAGCTCTAAAACTGGACACATGAATCCCATGAATTCTTTACATCATTACATACAAATGATGCATACCGAAGTTGCTAATGAAGCACGGGATTTAAATATCCCATACTTGATTAGCATATTTGCGGCCGGTCACCATTGTAAAAAGCCGGTAGCCCGATTTAACTTGGTGCGTGTAGATGCAGTAGTCCAATCCAAAACCCTTCCCTCTAATTAACTGTTACTCCTCGAAGGAAGGGTTTTGGATCAGACTACTGTGTCTACATGTGGCAAGTTAAATCAAGCGACCAGCTTTTTACAATGGCGACTGGCCATGAATATGCTAATCAAGCGCGGGATATTTAAATCCCGCACTTCATTAGCAACTTCAGTATGCTTCATTTGCCTCCCTAGTCCAAACTAGGGGGCAAGTGTAGACATACCCTAACTCTGGAACTGAACAAAGCTGGCAAATAACTTTAAAAAAATCCATTAAATCAGTTATTCACGGACTATAATGTGATGGCTGTAGTGATTAGAGCACTCAAGTCCCAAGCTTCAGAAATTGATTTCCTCAACCGAAGGGCTAGAAGGGCTTTTCTGTCTCCATTCCACAACTGGCTGTGTATGATGAATTATTGGATTTGCAATATTGATGCATTATGTGTTTTGCTTCTCAGAGGATCTTAGTTATTGGGCACACCTGCAGGCAAGACAAAACTTCAGTTATCAGTCCTCTTATTAGTTTTACCTAGTCTCATCCCGTGAGAGAGTTTAGAATAAGATAGTAGGAAAAAATCATTAGTGATGGACTCCACAATGTTGTTACAAAAAACAAAAATTCTAAGTAAATAATTTAATTATCCTCCTTTAGGCTGTGTTTAGCTTTCACGTTGTTTGGAAAAATAATGCCTACCATCGTGTCTAAAAACAGAACCATGCTGTTTTCTTAGAATAAATAACTTGTTTCCTCTGAAAAACAGTAACAAAAAATCACCCACTGGGCATAATTTTATTCTAATGCAACATCAAAGCTCTGTGAACAGCCATGTTGTTTTAACATGTTATAGAATTGTCACTTTAAAAATGTGTTTACTTACTTGCAGTCTGCTTTAATGCTCTCAAGTTTGAAGTCAAACCCTTCTCTTATGTGGTTGGACTATAATTCATTCATTTGGGTACGTAGGACCTGATCCAAAACAGTGGAGAAATTGGAAATCTGTCCTCTGACTTCAGCAGGCTTTGGATTAGTCCCTTTAAGAAGCTGTTGTACATAATTGAAGCATTGTATTTCCTCTCAACTAAGTTTTGCTCCAATTAAGGTTGCCAACTGTCTAATCCTGTACACCCAAAAACCCTCACAACCCTTCCCTGAGGTCAAGTCCGCATGCTGCCCTTTCTGCAAGACCCCAACCAACTCCATCCCTCACCTTTACTCTGTTGCTTGCTCTCGCCCACCCTCACTCACTTTCACCAAGCTGGGGCAGGACTGTAGGATGTAGGGAGCGGTGCTGGTATAGGTGCTGAAAGGAGTTTTAGTGTGGGCTCTGGGAGGAAGTTTGAGTGTGAGAGAGGATCAGGTAATCAGCATTTATTTCAGGTGGCTCCAAAAAGCAACGAATACATCCCTCTGGCAGCAGCTTCTAGGGTTATTTCTAGATTGCAAGGATCAATTGGAAAAAGATACACAAAATGCATCTTGCATATCTTTTTCCAATACTTTTGTCGGAAACGGCTTTTCTGATATTTGGCCTGTCTAGACTGGGCCAGATTTCAGAAAAAAAACTCTTTCAAAAGCTCCCTTCTTCCTCGTGGAACGAGGAATACAGGGTCTTCCAAAAGAGCACATTTGCTCGTCCGCAAAAAAAAGGGGGAAGAGCAAATGCATTTTCTGGACATGGCAGAGTTTCTTAGGGATACCAAAGGTATACCCAAAAAATCCCTACAGTCTAGACGTACCCTAGGAGAGAGTCTCCATGATATTGCCAGCAGACTCCAGGACAATGGGAGCTGTGGGGTTGGCACTCAGGACAGAGACAGCATGTGGAGACCACCTGAACCGACCACCCCCAGGGGCTGCAGGAATTTTGCTGACTGCATCTACAAGCAGCACAGAGTCTGCTAGGGAGGAGCATAAATATATTACTCGAGGATGCAGGGGAAGGCAAAAGAGCAATTGGAATTGCAGCTAGCAAGCGATGTGAAGGGTAACAGGAAAGGTTTCTACAAGCATGTTTGCAATAAAAGGGTGATCAGAGAAGGTGTGGGGCCCTTACTAGATGAGGGAGGTAACCTAGTGACAGATGATGTGGGAAAAGCTGAAGTACTCAATGCTTTCTTTGCCTCTGTCTTCACAGACAAGGTCAGCTCCCAGACAAATGCACTAGCCAACGCAGTATGGGAAGGAGGTGGACAGCCCTTGATGGGGAAAGAACAAGTTAGGAACTATTTAGAAAAGCTAGACATACATAAAACAAAGAATCCAGATTTAATACATCCGGGGGTACTGAGGGAGTTGGCAAACGTTATTGCGGAACCTTTGGCCATTATCTTTGAAAACTCATGGAGATTGGGAGAGATCCAGGATGATTGGAAAAAGGCAAATGTAGTGCCCATCTTTAAGGGAAGAAGGACAATCCCAGAAACTACAGACCAGTCAGCCTTACCTCAGTTCCTGGAAAAATCATGGAGGGGATCCTCAAAGAATCCATTTTGATGCACTTGGAGGAGGGGAAAGTGATCAGGAATAGTCAACATGGATTCACGAAGGGCAAGTGATGCCTGATCAATCTGATTAGCTTCTACAATGAGGCAATTGGCTCTATGGATATGGGAAAGTCAGTCAATGTGATATACTTTGACTTTAGCAAAGCTTTTGATATGGTCTCCCATAATATTCTTGCCAGCAAGTTAAGGGAGTATGGATTGGAAAAATGGACTGTAAGATGGATAGAAAGCAGGTTAGACTGTCGGGCCCAATGGGTAGTGATCAACGGCTCGATCTCAGGTTGGCAGTCGGCTTCTAGCTGAGCGCCCCAAGGATTGGTTCTAGTTCTGGTTTTGTTCAACATTTTTATTAATGACCTAGATGAGGGGATGGATTGCACCCTCAGCAAGTTTGCAGATGACACTAAGCTAGGGGGAAAACTCCTCCTGCAATGAGGAGTAACGGTAGTTCAAATTAGGAGCTTTAATTCGAACTACCTAGCCCGTGCCATGTGTAGCTGTGAGCAGGTAGTTCGAACTATGAGGCATTTAAAAATGGTGGCGCCTGGGAACATGCAAATAAAGCCCGGGATATTTAAATCCCGGGATATTTAAATCCCGGGCTTCATTTGCAAGTTCGAATGACTACATTAGGCACCCTAGTTCGAACTAGGGTGGCTTGTGTAGACATACCTTATCAGAGTCAAGGCAGTAAGGAAGCCTGACTTAGCTTTGCTACCACATTGGACAGTTAGTGCTCTAAATCTCCCTGATTAGCTGAAGTTGCTTGTGGGAGATAGAGGATTGTCAACCCTCCCACTTTCACTAGGAGACTCTTGCAATCACAACCTATCTGTGATACTGAAGAATTGCAGAAGTACAAGTCTTTTCCTTGGTGTTAATTCAAATGTATATCCTACACATTCAAATAGTCCCATTGGAGGCAGCCACCTTCATGAAAAAAAAAAAAATCAGGCCTGGATAATGTCTCAGCTTGAACACCCAAAATCTACCATCACTTGAAAAAAAAAATATAGGCCCAACTTTTCATGATTAAACTATTACTTGAGAGCATAATATTTTGGCTTTAATATTAAAATCAAGGCAGATGTTTGGAATCGGATCATATATTATGTGCACAGATTGATTTGGTTGTATCTTTCCAGTTTACTTCTGCTGACACAGAGTTGAAGCAACCAGCTAGAAGTCTAATTGAAGTCCCACTTTTAAATGCAATAGTGCAGGGATGAATGGATTGGTTAGCTACTTGTTTTGTATTTTTTCATGCAGTTACTGGATGTTCACATCTGGTATAAAGCAGGAACTTGGACTTTCAGGGGATACATCAGATCATCCAGATATTTACCCAGCTTTTATAAAAGGACACGTAAAAAATGCTGGCAAAGTCACTACAAACTGCAGTCTCAGACAATGACTTGTTTAACCCTGAAATATAAGTACAATATTTAGATTTCAATTGATTTCATAATTATATGGTAAAAAGGAGAAAGCAAGCATTTTTTCAATAATAGACATCCAAAAGTGTTTGTAAGTAGGTCGTTTAAATGAGGTAAAATTGGGAGTATGCCAGATAAATCCGACTCTTCACCTTTAAGCTTCCTACACAGGAGTAAAGTGTGGGATCAAGAGCTACTCAATGGCATGTGTCCCTTAGGAGTAGGTCACAAGAATGTAATAGAGAGAATCAGATATTGACTTTAGTGGAGTTATACCAGTATAGAATTGATGCAATAAAGTGAAAAAAATCACAGCCCAATTTTTAGAGGTGGATTGGCTTAAAAAAGGAAAATATTGTTTTATTTAAAAAAAATCATACTAGAACACACTTATGAGTGTTCTGAAGAGCCCACAGTTTTATATATTGCACTTCATTTGTCTGGATAGTGTCTATTCTATGTGTATTCTGTCTGGAACTTCTTTTCCATGCTGAGCCAGCTTGAAAAAGCAACCTTCAGTTCCTATGCTACATTTGCTTAGCTTGTTAATGGCCTGCATTAAAAAAAGTAATTCATTGCTAATGCCATTGTAGAAAATGTGATATAACAGCATGCGCATTTCACTATACTTCCAGCATGATTTTTCTAATTCATTGTGCTAATTTTTCTCAAGCACTACATGTGAATATACTGAGTTTAAAAAGATATTTACCATAGTAAATTTAGGGGTGATCTTGCAATACTGACTCTAGTTCAAACCCTCGATACAGTACAAATCAATACTTTCAGATGTTGTTGTGCCTCAGGTGCATAAATATTTATTTCTTTAGTGTGCTACACCAAGAGGCTTAAATAATCTCTATGAAGGAATAATTTTATTTTTGATTAATAAAAGCTTTTGATTAAGTCCATTTTCATGTTTTGGCTAGGTTGTTGAAGTACATGTGCAATGAGAACATCAAGAGACCTGCCTTGGTTCTCATTTATTTGGATTGGGTTTTCAGCTTTCAGATATAGGGGAAAAATTAGAGTGGAACAACAGATGGAGATTTGCATAACCAGAACTAAGTCACAGTTATTCCAGGTCTCTATATGTGTCATGGGTAATCTTGAATAGATTCATATATTTCAAGGCTAGAAGGAAACATTGTGACCAATCTGACTTCCCATATAATAGGCTACAGAGCTTCCCCAAAATAATTCCTAGAGTATGTCTTTGAAAGAAAAAAAAATACTTTCTTGAGTTTAGAAGTTGCCAGTGATGGAGAATGAGAATGCATTATGGCTCTTGGCAAATTGCTCCAATGGTTAATTACTCATCGTTAAAAATTTATACCTTAATTTAAGTCTGAATTGGTCTTTAAGATAGATACTTCCTGACTAAGCTATATGGAGGAATTAGTGCTGTTTAGTTCTGCATAGCCTCATGAGGTTTTTCATAGCTTGAGAAACCTGGGCTGATTGCTCTAGAGAGTCCATTATTCTTCATGCAGGACAATGTAGCACTTTAAAGACTAACAAGATGGTTTATTATATGATGAGCTTTCGTGGGCCAGACCCACTACCTCAGATCAAATAGTGGAAGAAAGTACTCACAACCATATATACCAAAGTGATACAATTAAAAAAATGAACAAAAATGAAAAGGACAAATCACATTGCAGAACAGAAGGGGGATACGGGGGGGTGGGAAGCTAACCCAGTCAATTTTTTTATCCCATGATACACCAGTTTCCCACATTCTCAACAGTAGTTTTTGTTTATGTATGCTAGGCCCACTGAGAGTGAATCTGCAAAGCAAAGTTATTTCGGAATAACTATGTGAGCATCTATACAGTAATTCCGTTATTTTGAAATAATGGACAGCTTATTACAACTTCTTTAAACCTCATTCTACGAAGAATAATGCCTATTCCAAAATAGCTATTTCAAATTAAGGTGTGTATAGATGCTCCACTTCTGCTATTTCAAAATAGCCCCTCACCAGGGCCATTAGAAGTTATTCCTCCTGGGGCTCTAAATCAAGTTAGCACATCTACATTAGGGAAGTCTGCCTCAGACTAATTTTGAGGCTTCCCTGAAGTGTATACATGCTATTTCAAAATACGTTATTTTGGAATAGTTTATTCCAAAATATCTGTGCAGTGTAGATGTAGCCTGAGTGTTTCACCTGGTAAAGACTAAAAAAAATAGAGTCGTGGCTTCAGGACATAAATCCCTGTCAAATACAGAGCTTTAAAATAAACTATGCCCATGTTTTCAATTAATAAATTTTGCAGTAAGAAGTTATTTTATACATATAATTCATTAATTGAAATGCAATGTAAGTGCACTGAATTCCCAATGAAGTAAAGGTCTCCAAACTCTGCTCAGAAAAGAAACATGACCCCAATAACATTCTAGTTCTGATCATATTTTCAAAATTATATTAAATTAGTTAAGTAAAATGACCTTGCTCACTATCAAGTCATCCTTCCCCTCTGTCCCAACCCCTGCATTTTACTCCACCTCATAAGCTCATCACTTAAAGAACTATGAAGAATATATCATTAGAGAAAAATTTATGGTCAATTATCTATTTTTGCGGGCCACAAAGTGTGCCATTGCTGATATGAGCAATTACATATCATCTCAAAAGATGCTATTCAAGAGGCTCTCAAACTATCTGCTCTAACTGAAGCCTTTTTTCCTTTTTAAAAGCCCTTCACAAACATCAACTAATTAACACTGACAACAGCTTTCCAGAGAGGTTAAGTGACTTGCACAAGGCCACAAGTCAGATACCCAGAAACAAAATTCTAATTGCACATTTCAATGTAACAGTACCATGTTCAAACGACTTATCTGTAAGGATTAGGAGATTATGTTTGAAAGCCTAACTCACACAATTAATACAGATGATTCTGTAGCATCTGACTCCTACTTTGCACTCCCTTTACTCAGGGGCTACGTCTACACTGGCATGATTTTCCGGAAATGCTTTTAATGGAAAAGTTTTCCATTAAAAGCGTTTTTGGAAAAGCGTGTCTAGATTGGCACGGACGCTTTTCCGCAAAAGCACTTTTTATAGAAAAGCGTCCGTGGCCAATCTAGACGCACTTTTCCACAAAAAAGCCCCGATCGCCATTTTCGCGATCAGAGCTTTTTTGCAGAAAATAACTCTCTGCTGTCTACACTGGCCCTTTTGCACAAAAATTTTTCGGAAAAAGACTTTTGCCCGAACGGGAGCAGCATAGTATTTCCACAAAAGCACTGACAATCTTACATGAGATCGTCAATGCTTTTGTGGAAATTCAAGTGGCCAGTGTAGACAGCTGGCAAGTTTTTCCGCAAAAGCAGATGATTTTGCAGAAAAACTTGCCAGTCTAGACACAGCCCCCAATTAGTAATAGATAGGAATAAGGCTGGACAGAATCCGGCCCTGACTAAACCACAGTATTTGCAATATAATGCTTTCCTATAGAAGAAATAGAAAAGCTTTTGTTATTGGGTAGTAAAAGCCTTCCTTTGGTTGATGTTAACACAGATATTGTTGGAATAATTAACCTGGCCTTGCATTATTCAGCACCAATGAATTCTGAATTCTCACTAACAACTATCCCTGCTAAGGCAGAAGGCAAGAGTTTCCCCTCGTTATCTTTTCATAAAGAGGCTTCAGAACAGGTTGGAAAGTTACTTCTGTGTTCTAAAGCAACCAGAGTTTTTACTCCTCTTTTAACTGGAATTCTTCACAGTTGGAATTCTGCCCCCCAAGCCTGGACATCCTTAATTTAATGCCATCTCCAGGGATCCCACAATAACTGAATCTTTTCATTCATTCAGAGGCCCCATTGTTTTTATAAATTACAAACTCTCAGTCATCTGGTTTCTTCCAACTCTCACCATGAAAGACGGTAGACAACAATACAGTTCCACACAGACATGACTTTAGCCTTTGGAATCTAAAAATATTTAGTGTTGCTAACTTTCTTGGAGTGTACTGCTGATTGTCAGGCAGGATAGAAGTCTAGATATTGTATAAGAAAATGAAGAACTGTCATGCGGTTTTTATGAGGCTATAATGCAGTTAGTTGATAAACTGCAAAGCTGGAGGCAAAGTAGACTGTCCCATCAGGGAACATGCTTATTGCCTCATAAAACAACACAATAGTATTGTTTTGTTACCGCAAGCAGTTAAAAATTGATTTAATTTTACTCCTTCTCTTCCTCCTCCTCCTCCATAAAATTGATCTTATTGGATTTCTCTGAAGAGAAAGCTTCTTAAACTTCCAATGGCTCAGTGAAAGGCCACACTAAGCACTCCAACCTAGGACATTCCAAAAGTTAAAGAAGAACATTCAACCTTAGCATGCACCTCTTTGAGCATGACTTATATCGGAACACTATTTCATTCTACAATGAATATTTAACAATAATGCAGTGGCAAGCTACAATTTTCTAGGCACAAGTCCTATTTATATCACTAATATGAAATAGTCCCTTTGTGGAAAACATTCACCCACAAAGAAGGCCAGCACAGGACGTATTCTGATCTGTATCCCTGAGAGTCCCTGCTTTTAGGAACTATGAGCATATTTACACTACACAGAAGATCCATAGTGCCGCAGTCAATCTTCTGGGGTTTGATTTAGTGGGGGTAGCATAGACCTGCTAGATTGAACTCAAAGGGCACCTCTGTTGGTGCCAGTACTCCTACTCCTTTCGAGGAGTAAGGTAAGCCAACGGGAGTGTTTCCTCTTGTCAACCTCTCGCTGTGTGGATGGCAATTTAAAATATGTTAACTCCAGCTATATAATTTATGTAGCTGGAGTTGCATATATTTCTTTGATCTTCACATGTAGTGTAGATTGGGCCTGTGTGTTTAAAGAAAGTGTTCAGAGCCATCCACAAAAATTATGGTTCCATATTTTTGTCCATCTTACAGTAGCATGTAGATTACAGGCACATGTAGTTATGAGCCACAGTGAAAGGAGCAAGGCTGCAGGACATTACATTACCCAAAATATCAGTGATGACAAAGGATTCAGTGCTTTTAGAGAGACATGTCAAGGATTCAGGCATTAGGGCATTCAGTTAGGCTATTTATACTGGAGATAGCTGGGTGTGTAGTGTCTGTACTTTGCATACTACCATAAATGTAGATGTACCATAAGACTTGCTGTCAAAATTAAGGCTATGTCTACACTGCCGAATTCTTGTGCAAGAAGCTTTTTGCAGAAGAGATCTTCTGCAAAAACTTATTGCACAAGGGAACGTCCACACTGCAAAAGCGCATCAAAAAAGTGACACTTTTGCTCAAGAGAGAGTCCAGACTGCATGGATGCTCTCTCGAAAGAAAGTGCCTATTTACCAGAGCACCTATGCTTTTTTCAATAGGGTTTTTTTGCACAAAAAGAAGCAGTTCGCTGTCCACATACACCTTTTTGCACAAGAGCTCTTGAGCAAAAAGGAGTTATTCCTCATAGAAAGAAGAATAACTCTTGTGCAAAGCCCCCTCCATTCTGTTGATTTTCTTGTGCAAAAATGTATTTGAGGTGTGGACGCTTCGTGAGTTTTTGTGCAGAAATTCTGCAGTCTAGACGTAGCCTAAGACTAAGAATTCAGTACTCCCCAACAAAAATAACTTTATTCCCATGAATACTAAAAAAGGTATTAAAGAACTATTAAAGCAATTTCTTCTCTAGGCTTCCATTCTTTTTCAATCACCATCACCTTCTAGTCTTCCTACCCTTTTCCACAAAGTTTTGAGCCTTCAAACCTTTTCATCTGATTCTATTTAATCATTTTATTCTTTAGTGGATCAATTAATAAGAACTTTACATCTTTTAAAGTTTGAATGAAAACAGCCATCATTATCTGGGTTACTTTGGAACCAGATCCCACCTAAAGTTTCAGAGAATGAGGAGTAGCTTGTGACCCTACTGCAAGAAGAGTCTAATTTCATCATCATATATCCTCAGCTCTCTTCAGGTGATAAAGTTATCATTATATTGACTCACTTTCTGCTTAAGTTTTCTAATGAGACTGTTGGGAATGAAGAGTTAATAGTCATTACTTCACATAGCTAATTACCTCCTCTATTGGGTTCTTTTTCAAGTTAAAGTCCTACTTTTAAATGCAGTCTTGTAAAGGACTCAGGACATCTTGCAGATTAAGGGCTGTATCTGCACCTAACACAGCAAACTTTCCAATTATAATAAGCTATGCTCTAATCCACAAGTACCTCCACTTATTTCAGTAGAGCTATTCATGGTCTAACATTCTTTCCTAGGTGCTACATATGAAGAAAAGAAATGGTCCTTGCCGGAGAAGCTGGCGGTATATTGCAAAAGTTGACATTAGATCTCTCTGTATATCCAATAAGCCTGTAAGTATGGGTCAGTTGTAGTAGTTTGTGTGTTACTGTATGGACACTTGGCACACAAACCTGAGACTGCTAGCTTTTTTTCCCCCAAAAAAGTTGTTTGTTCAATCAGCAAAAACATGAGTCTGATCGGACACCAGTTTTTGACTCCTGTACCTCCACTGATCTTTCCTGAGCCACACTTATGAAAAAATAATGAGATCAGAAAAAATATGCTAGCTTGAAGAGTTCTGTAAACCATTAAATCCCTTAGTTATCCAGCCTGTTCTCCATTATTTATCATAAATTATTTATGTACACAGCTTTTTCAAGCGACATATACTTGTTCTAGATTATGTGAGGTTTGAAAGTATATTTTAAATTTCATACATACACTGAATTGCACAGACTTTACTTTTTTGGCCTTTGAACCAGCTTATAATCAAGTCTGTCCCAATTACTGACTTTCTATTAGTCATTGTCTAGGCTACTTGAAGCAGCAGACTTCATTTTCCAAGTTGAAATCAGTTTTGTCTGTTCTTTGCTTTTGTGTGCGGTACTGAAGTCATAAAGATTTAAAACCAAGAACATGTTCTAAAATCTATTCAGATTTGGTTTGTTGGCTAGGAAGAGATTTCATTATATGCCTGTTTCTCTTTCCAGTCATCATCAGTCAAGACCTTTGGTGTTTTCCTACTTAAGTTCCATAGTGAAATTACAATATCATATAGTTCTGTATTTTCAAGAGTTCAAAATAGTTGTTTGGGGGCATCAAATGACTCCAGTTATTATGAAGTAGTATTTAACTGCAGTTTGTTAGAAATATAAATTTGTGTTTGAATGATGAGTTCATATAGTACCACATTGTGAGGAATTAACTGATATGTTTAAAGACACACAAGTAAAGACGTAGGTAAGTAAGAGTAAATTTTTTGACCCATACATAAAGCTCATTTTGCAAGAAGCTATACAAGTTTAGAATTCTCTTTGATCCTAATGTTACATTCTCACTATCTACTTATTCCAAAAGCCCTAAAATGAAATCCTGCCTCCTGTGAAATCAATGACAGAGTTCTTGATTTCAGTGAGGTCAGAATTTTACCTATAAGATAACAGGCCATGAATGTTGTGGCCACCCCACACACCAAACCATTTCTATTCCACCCAGCTATACTCACAAACTCTTCCACACTGTGCAGGAGCCTTCAGCATACCACCCCATCATCCCTGATGGATTTCTCCCAGTCTCCATCATACCCCTAACTAACAAAAAACCCTCTCAGTCTGGTGAAGTGCATGTGTGTGCACCTTCCTCCGTTGCTTCCTCTAGAGCCGTGGTCACCAACCCATTGAACACAAGGCGTTCGGGTCCCGTCGCCCCCAGAAGCCCCACTACCTACCTCCAGTGACAATGTGCTGGCTTCCTGCAGAGTGGAAGGAAATCTGGCAGCTGCACGCCACTTCTGGGGTTTCAGGAAGTGCACTGGCTGTTTTCTCTCCCCCAAACAGCCTGTGTGGTACCACAACCCAGGTCTGTGGCATGCCGGGGACTTCCTGTACGGGGGGCAGAGGAGGAAGCCCCAGAGGAGGCACATGCTGGGGCTTCCCTCCTCTGCGGGGAGGGGGGGGAGGAGTCCTGGAAGGAGGCACATGCCAGAGACTCTCTGTGCCCTGCCCCCACCAACACCCTATCCCCTGCCCCAGCACCCATTAGCACCCTTCCCTAGTACCATGTCCCCTGCTCTCACCAGCACAGTTGGGGTCACATTAGTAAGGCTTGGGGGGGGGAGAGGTTTGGAAGAGTTATTTTTTCTGCATCTCACTTGTGTGGCCCCAACTGACTTTCTGTGGGTCAGTGACCCCTGACTCAAAATAGGTTCCCCACTCCTCTCATAAATAAAGACAATGCTGAACCTTTTACTTTTTGACAAATATGTTATTTAAAAATGAAGCCTGGCCAACAAACCACCAATCTGGGCCAAACCTCCATCTGGCCACAGCATTATCACACTCCTGCACCTCCATTTAAATTGCAAGGTCTGCTAGACAGCTGCTGTCTTAACATTAGTACAGTGGGATCCTGATTTCAGCTATGGTCTCCTAGATTCTACCGGAATAAAAGTACTACTGAGGAAGTGAAAACTCAGCAAAGCACAGATACAAGGAAGAAGTAATGTTTATTTCAGTTCATCATTTTCCTGCCTAGAGTCTCTATTTGGAAAAAAAAAAACCTGACACTATTTAAAGATGTCTAGCACTTACATTATTTTAAGGGGAGAATATTTTTAACACTTGGCTGACCTTACACTGCAGAGCTGTGAAAACTTGGCAATTATAGTTTGAAGTTTCTTGCAAGTAATTTTGTTCTGTTTTTGTTTGTATAAGTTCCCAAACATGGTGTCTGACTGAGTTTTGAATTCTAACATATTCAAAGTCTCAAAAGTTAAATAAAAACCCATTAGCAGAAACTGTCTAGTTTTACTTCGAGTGTATAAAAAACGACTACAGGTTAAACCTCCTAGGACTGGGACTCTCTGGTTTGGACTATGGATGTTGCCAGATCAGAGAGTCCCAACACTGGGAGTGAAAGCCAGCAGTGGTGGGGAGCCACACTAGCATCAGCAGGGGACCCTGTCCCTGGGACCCCTGGCCAGACAGAGCAGCCGTGAGGCTGGCAAGCCAAATCTCTGGACAGCCCTGGTGAGGTGAGGCAGCAGTGGGGCCCCCAATTGGCCCTAGGCAAGCCCTATCCCCAGGGAGCCCTGGCCAGGTGGGGCAGCAGGCAGACCGGTGAGCCCCATCCCCGAGGAGCCCCAGCCAGGCAGGACAAGCCGCATCCTGAGAGAGTCCCGGCAGGGGTGCAGCAATTAGCATCAGTGAGCTACTGACAGCAAGAGGTCCAGCACGGTGTGACAGCAATGGGGCTGCTGGTAGCCAGCAAGCCCTATCCCCAGGAAGCCCAGCCAGGTGGGGCAGTGGGCTGGGAGGCCCCCAACCTATACTAAGAGGGGAGAAATTACAGATCCTAGAGGGGCACTCCATAGGACTCTGAACATCCTGTAGTAGGGGCAGTCATGAAGATTGCCTGGTTTTTAGTGGGACCTCAACCATGCCCATTTGTTCTTTGGCTTCCTTGAAGAGGCTTCCAACAAAAGTGCCCATTAGTGTTCAGTTCTGAGGATGGTTTACAAGACACATGGTACAAAATGAACATAAACCACAAACTCATTTCATTTGTGTCACTCAATGCCAGTCAAATGATGCCACCTTTGGATTATAGAACATGAGAGTTCTCCCATAACTATTATTTTTATATCCAGAAAAAAATGCATACTCCAAGACATGAATAATTAGGAGCAACCAGACTCAGCTGCTCTGTAACAGAGCCAGTCAGCTCCTGCAGTCTCTAAATGACTCCATTTGTACCCTCCTTTTAGCAAATAGAATGCTGAATTGCTATGTAATCATCTTCCATTTGCTTGGGAACAGACTCACAAATTATTTAAATTATTTTACAATATTATTCCAAAAGTCTGTACCCAGAAAGAAACTTGCATAATGCAAAAATATTGAGAGCAAACTCATAGTCCTACTGAAGTTATAACAGTTGTATGTTGACTTCAGTAGAGGCTGGAATTTCAGCCCAGGCCTCCAATATGCTAGAATATAAGGCTCTAACTTCCTGGAACTCTTTTGAAATAGGAACAATGGGCTCAGAATCTGAACACTGCTATAGAAAATAAAGAATGGGTTCTCTTATTTCACTGAATACACGCTCTAGAAAACAGCCTTCAAAACCTCAAATAGAGAGATAGCTTCCCAAGTCATCATTGTTCTGCAGATCCACTCATAGAAACTCGAAGACTTCAATATTTGAATAATCAACAGTTTGGCTTCACCGGGGTTTAGAGAAGCCAGGTTTGCCAATACATCCCTGACCTCTCTCACAGGAATGCTCTAACCTACAATTATTTGACAAGTATATTAATATTTTCACATGAAATGGCTACCGAGGTACAAAATAATGATCCAACTAGGGATTTGGTTTTAGAGCAAAGCCTTTCCTGCTAGCATATGAGACACACACCTCTATGCCATTCCTCACACTCTAGAAATGTACTCTGCAGGAAAGTTCTGCTTTTGTGAACTTCTCTGCATATGCCACAAAGTTATATATTGATCAACATGAAGTGCTGTAACAATATATGTAAAAGTACAGTCAGAAGATGGGAAAATTAGCTTCTCATTTTAAGGAGCCCTAAATTTTGTTTCCTTTCATTTTAAGAACCAGGAGTGTTCCGAAATACTGGGGAAAACATGCACTTATTGTTTCATGGGAGTTTGATTAGATTAGTTTGATTTTGATTTAAATAAATGACAGGAATACTTGGACAGTTAAAAACCTTTCAATTTCTGACTTTTTTGGGTCAAAAACAAACAAGCAAAAATCTTTATTTTTTGCATTTTTGTATGAAATGGGTTTCTATTTGTTAGTCAGCTCTAATTTTAACATTGATTTTTGACTTGGAGAATAATCAATTATAACTTCACTTTTCTAACAGTTTTTTAATGTTTTTTCTATCATGCACTCTAAGTTAAGAAACCCAAAAGGATAAAATAATAGACAAATAAAAAAAAACCTATAAACCTGGCTTAAATATACTTAAAATAATTTGTTCTAATTTAGGAGCAGATTTTTATTCAGAGGATTTGAGAGATGTAACATTTTTACTATTTACATTTTAGAGGCTCATTCTGCCATGAAGACTTAGCATGAAGAAGTGACACCATGTACCTTTTTACTGGACATATGTTCCTTGTGTGTGTTCAGAGACAAGGCTGCTAGTTTAGTCATATGCACAAGTATATTTTTACTCCAGCTAGTCGAGTAGATTTAATCTTGGTTTTAAAAAACCAAATTTATTATCCATCATCAATTGCAATTCCAGGAAGTAATTCTTCAGTCACTTATCCCTCTAATGTGATTGTCTATAGATATATCCGTGGAAGCTTTGAAGGTAATCACAGTGCAGAGATGTCATGGAAAGAATAATTATCTTCTGGAATTTTTATTATTGCTAATAATAATGAATCAGCCAGAGAAAAGCCAACTTGAATTTCAGATGACAGGCAGCATTTCCTAGTTGGACAGTTAAAACATTTTTATTTCTTTATCACATCTGATGGGTCTTCCAGAGAAGTGTTTCTGAAAGTGTCCATGAAACCACTTTGAGGAACACATTAACTGGCCGCCCCGTTTTTTTGTTTGTTTGTTTGTTTGTTTGTTTTTTTTACTAGTGCCGCGGCCACAGAGCCATTGGCTCCGTTTTGTCCTTTGCAGCCAAGGGAAGCGGCGTGGGCTGGGCCGTGGTGCCAGTAAATAAACAAGCCAGGATGGCCAGTTAATGTGTTTCTCAAAGTGGTTTCACAGAGCACTTTCAGAAGCACTGCTCTAGAATCACCAAAGCATAAACAGGAATTCTCAAAAAGCCATTTTCACAAAGCTACTTAGCAGAACACAGCCACTGAGCATTATGGTGCTGTTTGTTGCAGTTTTACCTTCTGAACATAAGAGCTGTCTGAAAATACTTTAAAGGCTTCGCAATGTACAGGTGGAATGCAGTGGAGAATGTGATCATATGCATTTAAATGATTCTCAAATACACCAACTTTGCCAAACAATGAATGTCAATTTTTAAAAAAAATCTTATTTCTAAAATGGCATATTTGAGGAAAATGCACGCAAAAGAAGCACTGTGAGAAGACAGCCTTACCTCCTTTAGCTTCCAAGCATGAGTCTGCCTTTGCATTCCCACTCTGATCAGCTTGCTGTTTCCTCTGCTTATCCTTTATCTTCATACTCTTCAGTCTCCCACTCCACCAGGCCAGTTCCAGTGTTTCTGAATTAAGTTTACTTCACAGAAAGGAGGCAAACTTTTATTTAGCCAAAGAGCTAACGCAGAAGTCAAACATCCAGCAATCCCACACTAAGAGTTCAGCCTGGTTCCATTCTCACTAGTACTTCTACCCTGCTTCATGCCAGAAAACTGTCACTTCTTCAGTAAATTAGTAGGGATAACCCAGCCTGCCCCATAGGGTGGTAAGGTTTCCGGTTTTCAGTGGTCAAAATGGGACCCTCTCTAGCCCACTGAAAATGGGGGAGTGAGTGATGGTGGGAAGAACAAGCAATGACAGGGAGAGGGGATGGAGCTGCTCAGAGAAGGGCCATAGTAAGGGTATTCAGCTGGAAAGATGGCAACTCTACTAGTCCAGGCACTCTGCAGCTATTAGTAGACAACTACTATTGCAAACCCTTTGCTGCAACTCTCTGGATCACTTCTTAGTTTAGCTTGCTTGTAGGGATGTCATACAACCCCTTCATAGGTCCCCTATGTGTGCACAGCCTGTCTAGACTTCTCCATTACCCTCACTTCTCCTAGCATCCACTATTACTCAGATAGCTCTAGAAAAGCCTCTTCATAGTACTCTTTCTAGCACTGAGACAGGATTCTTCCTTTTATTTGCCTCAAAGCCCATCAGCTGGCGAAGCACCTAACAAGGCACAGGTGGTCTAAACCCAAATCCCTTTAAAGTCCTGCCCATTGTGCAACTGGTAATAAATATTCCTTCATTTTCCCAGGATTTATCCAGCTCTACTTGTGATGTTTATAAAGATAGGTTACACCATCTTCATCAAACATATTAGGTGGAAGGTTATTCACAAAATAGGCCTCCAAAGCAGTTGTTCTCAACCTTTCCAGAAATCTGTGCCTCTTTCAGGAGTCAAATTTATCTTGCATGCCCCCAAGTTTCACCTCACTTAAAAAGTACCTGCTTACAAAATCAGACATAAACATGCCAAAGAGTCACAGCACCAGCTACTGAACAACTGCTTCATTTTCTTTGTAGGAAATTTTAGTTTGTACTGATTTCACTAGGAGGTTTTATGTAGTCTGTTACAAAACTAGTCAGATATTGAGATGAATTGATGTACCCTATGGAAGACTGTTGTGTACTCTCAGAAGTACATGTACCCCCGTTGAGAAACACTGCTCCAGAGCATAAGACAAAGTGTTAAAGCAAGGATTTAGATTACATTTTAAACCACATTATCTGCTTTTATATAAAGAGGGGATCAAGCTTCAAAATTTGGTCCCAAAGTTTGCATCTGGGGATGGTTGGATCCAGCCTGTTTCTAGTTAAAATGAAAGAGCTCCCTCATGTCCATCACAAGTGGGAGACTGATAGAACCAAACAATCAAGGTTGTGGTATAGGGAAAGGAACCAAGAGTGTTGTATATTTTTAGGAACAAGAGCTTTAGTCTCATGTTAAACACAGGTGAGCATAAATCACACTACACAGTTATGCTAAAATCATACCAAATTCTAGGAAAAGGAAATGATTACCAGCACTCAATGATCATTATTTTCTCCTGCTGTGGTTGAAAGCAACTGAATGCAAAAAGCATTAGTACTGTAACTACAGTAATTTTTTTAAATGAAGGGTGGTTGGGGAAAACTATTTATTAGCACAAGACACCAAATGAAATTATTAGATAGCAGGTTTAAAAAAAACATCAGGAAGTGTTTCACACATTGCACAGTTAACCTGTGAAACTCCTAGCCACAGGATGTTTTGAAGGCCAAGACTATAGGGTTCAAAAAAGAGATAAATTCATGAAGGAAATGACTATTAGTCATGATGGGTAGGAATAGTGTTTCTAGGTTCTGCTTCCCAGAAGCTGGGAATGGATGACAGGGGATGGATCACTGGATGATTAACTGTTCTGTTCATTCCCTCTGAAGTACCTGGCATTGGCCACTCTCAGAAGTCAGGATACTGGGCCAGATGGACCTTTGGTCTAACCTAGTACGGCCATTCTTATGACATTGCAGATTTGGGCTGTAATGCTCTGGTAAGCAGTGTCTTATTAATATTGTGACTCCTCTCTCTCAACTTGCTCCAGCAATACTGCAGGAAAAGCTGCTCTTCTGCTTCCTGTCAATAAAACTAGGAACTGAAGAAGTGTGAATTGCCTTGGACAGTAGAGCAGTCCATGGAAACATCTTTGCAAGGATCCAGAGAGACCTCTAGAATATAAATATGCAAACCTTCATTTGCTTATTTTGTGTGTGTGTTTGCCTAGCCTCAAGATGACATGAGAGGAAAGAAATATTGTTTGAATCAAGAACAAAAGGGAATGTAATTTATTTTCTTGGATAGTAAACTCAAATTATCGTTCTAATAAATCTCCCTCTTGATCGTGGATAAACCTGTGTCTCAGTCAGTTAGCATACAAAGCAGCAGTTAGTAATGTTGCATTTCTGTAGCTGGAGAATTAGGAAGAAGATAGAGCTAAAGCAGGAAACAGGATTAAGAAATTTAGGGGGAAAGGGAGTTAAGTGGGTCATTGCCAAATGTTTAGACATAAAGAGGTGACTTTCTGGAGAAATTCTGTCAATGACGTTCAGCAGCTGGGCTGATTAGTTATATCCTTTCACATGCATGTATGAAATCAAACTGCTTGGGTTCACAATAATGCTGGGAAAGGACTCATCATGTCTATGGAGTTTAACAACATTTGACAGATGGTGGGAGATTAACATACTTTCTTCAAGGCTTCTTTTGAGCCTACAGACAGACTGACAAAGAGGACTGATTAAGTCAGATTGCCTTTCAGGAAGTATTAAATATTATGTATAACAGGAATGCAAAGGGTCTGAGGCCAAATTAACTAGACAGTATAAAACAGACTATGACACAAGAAAATAATCTGTTTACTTTCTTCTCCAGTCTGCCATTCTGGGCTAGTAACAAAAGAGGCCAAGTTCTGTGAATGCAAGGGGCTTCTCCATAGGGAGATCTATAGTAGAGTCAAGTTACAAGAGGATGTTGTTCTATATAAGTCTCACCTAAATAATGTGGATACAATTCTGCTCCCACACAAGACTATCATATTATTCCAGTTATTTCAGTAGAAGTAAGCTAATACCCAGTATGTGTATTGTGTATACCTGAAAAATAAACCTCATAATGTGGAAGTCAGCTGTGAAAGATTAATGTGCATCAAGGTGGTTAGACTCCTTCAGCCTGCAAGAACCCAAATTTGGCATAGAAATAAACATAAAGCCTATAAAAGAAATAAATCTCATACAAACAAAAGAAAAAAAAGAAGAAATATACCTCAGGAATCTGCAATGAATGTGGTATTTATTTCCTTACCATATATATGATTTTCTTTAATTAGGTTTCATTAGGGATCTGACACAGTCAAGAAGTCAGCTGTGACCTCTACTCTTGGACCCCACTAGGCCACCCAGGCACAAGAGCTGGGATTCCCAAGCAAGTCTCTGTGTAATTCTATTCAGCTCCCGCTCTTAAAAATCTACAATAATGGTGATTTCACAATATTTCTCCTGACAGTTAGGATGTTTTTCCTAATATCCAACTTAACCACTCTTGCTTCAATCTTGTTGTAGCATCAGAGATTAAAGAGAACAATTTTTCTCCATCTTCCTTGTAACGACCTTTTATGTATTTAAAAACTGTTATCGTGTATCCCCTTAGTCTTCTCCAGACTAATTAAAACCATTTTTTTCTATCTTTTTTCATAGGTCTTATTTTCTAAACCTTTAATCATTTTTCTTGCTCTTTTGTGGACCTTCTTCAATTTGTCAACATCTTTCAAGACATGTGCCACCCAGAATTGGACACAACACTCCAGTTGAGACCTAATCAGCACAGAGTAGAATTACTTCTCTTGTCTCGCTTACAACACTTCTGCTAATACATCCCAGAAAGAAGTTCACTTTTTTTGTGCAACAGTGTTACACTCTTGACTCCTATTTAGCTTGTGATCTACTATGACCCCCTAGAACCGTTTTCTACAGTACTACTTCCTAGGTAGTCATGTCCCATTTTCTAGACATTTGCATTTATTGAATTGCATTCTATTTGCTTTAGAGATATTCGGTGACTGCCTCTATCATTTGAGCTCAAACAAATTCCTTAAGTGAAAGGACTAGTAAGCTGCTATCCTCTTGTGAACTAAGAGCCTGAGAAGGCTGTGACAGATATGGCAATTTCCTGCAATAGCCTTAAAAACCCTTATTTAATTAAGTTTAAGTATTTTTGCCATTGTACTAAATGCAAAGTTTATGTATTATATATGACCTCTCTAGGGGGAAGAAGCAGCATAAGGCATGGGTGATGAAGGGACTATATTGAATAATGTGCCAGATAGGAACAGATTTTTGAGACAATACATATAAAGTATATTTCCTGAGAAAAATCTAGGGAGAGATGAAAATAAATCCCCCCCCCCCAATTATGCAAAAATCCAGTCTTTTGAAGCTATGCCCTCAAAAAAGGGCCTTTGTCTCCTGTTCACCTGTTACACGAGCCAAGAGGAAAGGCCTACACTGTATAAAGGAAAAACTGAACTATTATTCATGGCTGCTTTTGTTCTGAGTCTGAGAGAATTAGGAAACTGTAACTACTGAGAAACTCAGGTGGTGGTGTTTTGAAGGACTGACACCTACTACAGCCTGAGGTTAGAGTTAGGGTGAGCTATGGTAAGCTCTTTAGCATATGAGAGTTTTTTTATTGTTTTAATATGTTTTCTTTGTAATGCTTTCACCTTAACAATCAAGGACGGTAAATTCATTTTGGAGAAATTAAATGAATGTTTGCATCGTTCTTAACAGCTGACACATCTGAGGAATTGGCACACCAGGGCACCATGCTTAGGGAGTTGCTGTTGCATGGCTCTGAGGTGCCCTTCCTCCCACTGCCCTGCTTCACTGCTGCTCCTGCCTCCTCCAACCACCACTGAGCCACTTCTGGCCAACCTGCTCTGGACTGAGACTCTACCTCCTGTCTGTTGCACAGAGTAGGGGTGGGGAGCCTGGTGTCAGGGTGTGCTCTCCTTCATCTGAGTGCCCAGTCACTGCTGAGCAGGGGGTCAGGAAACAGGGGGGAGTTTGTCTGCTGCTAACACCTCCGGAATGAGTACTGCCAAAAGCAGCTGTTGCTGGCTGAAAAAGTGTGCAGTCTCATGAGTGCTCTGCATAAAAAACGAGCCCTTTCCCAACACACATCCTCGCTCCACGACAACTCTGATATGTTTAAATAAATGGTATTGCTTATTATTAACAGTGTGATTAAAACTGAGATTAATAGTCTCTTTTTAAAATCTCACCATTAATCACAATGGTGTTTTATTTAATCGTCTGACAGCCCTAGCTACATGTGAAAATGTAAATTATGGCATATAGTTTCCCAAGCCTGAATCTAAAAAGCCAAAGGAAGATCTCTTTAAGGGGGAAATGCTCTCTGGTAGCAGACAACAAGCTTTTTCTGCTGTTTTTGTCTCCCCTCAGGCTGTGTCTGCACTACAGGCTTCTTGCGCAAGTAGTTTTTTGCAGAAGAGATCTTCCGCAAAAACTTCTTGTGGAAGAAAGTGTCCACACTGCAAAAGCACATTGAAAAAGCAATGGGCTTTTGCACAAGAGCGCATCCAGACTGCATTGATGCTTTCTTGAAAGAAAGCACTGATAGCCATTCACAGAATGGCCACCAGGGCACCTGTGCTTTTTTCTATAGGGTTTTTTGTGCAAAAAGAGGCAGTTTCCCATCTACACACACCTTTTTGCGCAAGCGCTCTTGTGCAAAAAGGAGTTATTCCTTGTTCAAAGAGGAATACCTATACCGCAAAAATCCCTCCACTCTGTCGATTTTCTTGCGCAAAAACGCATTTGAGGTTTGGATGCTCCACAAGTTTTTGCGCAAAAACAGTAGTTTTTGCACAAAAACTCTGCAGTCTAGATGTAGACTCGGATAAAAATCACATCTGTTATAATTTGTACTACTTTCAGACTTGCTTTTAATCTTCAGTTTAATTGAGAAGTGACAGTGAATAAAATAGGCATTTCCAAGAAAGCCTTGGTGTGCCTAGCAGAGTTTAAAATTTGTGGAGACAAACTCTCCAAGCTCCAAAACTGGCAGTACATAACATTTTTGCGCTCTCATTGCCCCACTGGCAATAAAAGTGCATTTTTCCCTTCCCCTTTTCTCACCAGCTAATACATAAATGCCATTTTAGCAGGAAATGATTGCTGAAAATGTGGAGTCTGTCATAAAGCAAGTGATAGATACATTAATTATACATTTAACCATTTAGCAAAGACTTTGACAAATGCAAAACAAGGCTGACATTAAATAAATGTAAAAAAACCATCATAATGTTCAGTTTGCAAGACTGAAATACAATCATCTTGTGTGCAATAACATTCTTCTGGTTTAGGAGATGAAGTTTTCACATTCCCATTGCTCAAATCAGAGAGAGGGATCCATGCCCATCTCTGTCCCACTAGGTCACAGCATTCACAAGAGGTTAAAAAACTCATCTGTGCTTCAAACCAGATTTTCCATATATAATTCAGCCGGGATTTCTTGCCACATTTTCAGCAGTCTCTGGTGAGTCATAAGGATTGTGTGTTGCTAACGTATTTGGCTGTATCTTTTCCCAAAATGGTTGGTGAGTCGAGTGATTCCATAGTGCTGGATTTTGATCTGGTACATCAAACAAAAGTATGTGTTTAGTTGACTTTTGCCCTGCATTGTAGACATGCCCTAAATTAGCAGCTGCTTGGGGAAGAACTGGCAGGGAGGGTGGCTAGTACAGTAATACCCAGAGTGGAGTCAGGGAAAATAATTTCTCTTTGCACTGTGAGATTGGGTTAGTTTATTAATTTTGCTTAAGGGAACATCCTGGACCTACCCTATGGCCCACAATGTAAATAAGGAAAAATAAAACCAGAGTGAAGAGAAAAACTCTCTGAAGGCAGACTGATTTACACCAGAACCACCACTGTACGAGGGAGAAACACTGAAGCCAATGAAGCGAAGGAGATACCCTATCGCAGAAGACAATACTTAACTACAGGTTGGACCTCCTTGGTTCAGCACCCTTGGAACTTGACCTGTCCCCAAACTAGAGGATTTGCTGGACCAGAGGAGATCTCTCCCCTCCTGGCCTGTGCTAAACCACCGCTCCTTCCCCCACCAGGCCTCCAGCCCACCCCACTGCTGCCTGGTCACTCTCTGGGCCAGAGCTCTCTAGCTTCTGCTGACTCCGCTGCTGCTGGGGCTAGACTGTGCAGCCAGGGCCAGAGCATCCTGGCTGCCATTGGGGCCAAAGCTACCACAATCCCCTGCTACTGCCTTCTGTTGGGGGCTACACTTCCCACTCCCTCCCACACACACTAGTTGAGTTCCTAGTTGAGTCACAGGTCCTTCCCACCTGTTTCATTCCTGCCTTGCAGTCAGACCTCCCTATACCTGGACTCTATGGTCCAGGAACAGCTGTGGCCATGCTGGATCACAAATGTTGCCGGACCAGGGATAAGGAAGGTGCCACCTGTACTTCAGAAAGGGTTGGGAGGATCAATAAATGGACTTGATCCATTGGACCTTTACATCAAGTTAACAGCAGTGGAGAGTTACCTGCAAAAAAGAGTACAGAATCATGCCAAGTGTTTGTACAACACTTGAAGATACAAAATGCTATCTATTCATCATTTCTGAAATGGTTTAGGTGATTTTTAGAAAAGAAGGGAGAATATGTTTCACACTTGCACATCAATTCACACATCATTGGTTCTAATTTTTTTGAGAAACAATTTCAGGCCAGAGCTGTTTTCAAAACAAAAATGGTTGAGTGGTTTGGCAACTGTATATAGCAAAGGGATTTGCATATGCCCTTGAAAACTAGCTTAAAGAGGTAGACTAGAGTGATTGCATGTTATTGGGAGATATTTGTTCCTCCTTTGAAAAGAATTATTTTCTATTGATGAAAAATGTGTATTCAAGACCAGGGCACATGCAAAGCAGATTCCAATACAAGATTTAGAAACTAATGAATTAGATATGTAACATTTTCTCTTATGGCACATTATATCCAACACATGATAACTATCACGGTGAGTCTAATGAAGATTAGCAGAATTTGTGTTATACGTTATTCCAAAGGGCAAGGAGGTCACATTTAATTTAAAATAGACAAAGTTTAATAAACTGGAAACTGTAAACAAATATTGTCTTTAGATATTTAAACTTACTGCACATATTTAAAAACTGGACTAGATCCCAGAAAGTCTGCATTGTCATAATGAACATTAAAAGGTATATTTTTACCAATCTCATTTAGCCATAGACCTGAAAAATTCCTTAGGATTTCTAATCCAAATTTTGAAGTTCCGATCCAGATTTTGCATTCGGTTCCTCTCCCTCCAAGTCCATGTCCACACAGTAAACAATGGCAAATCTCAGACCCAAACTCAAAAGATTTGGGGTCATGCTGTGGTACTAAAAATAACTGTGTAGACATTTGGCATTAGATGGGAGCATAGGTCCTGAAGTCTAAGGGGTGGGCTGGATTTCAGTTCCCAAGATCCAATACAAACCCAAACATCTACACAGCTATTTTTAGTCCCATACCATGAGAAAAAGTCTGCAAACCTCATCTCTGAGACTCATTGCAACAGGCTGCAACATGCTATATAAATGTGCACTAATAGGGCAATGCTGGTTCCAAACCAAAAAATACCTAAACAGTTTGATCAAACCATTACAGTCCTATTATTAGTAATATACTTAGTATTAGTATTATCTAGTATTATTAAATGTTACTTCCATGGGCCATGAGCAGAGTGAGGCACCTGGGCTGGGGGGGGGGGGGAAGGGGGAGAGAAGAGGAAGAGGCTCAAGATGTGGGCGCCGGGCAGCACTCACTTCACCCACAAGCCAGGAACCAGCAAAATGTCCTTGTGACTTCTAGGTGCAGGGATTGCATAAGTGGTTCCATGCATTGCCCCCGAGTTCTGGCTCCACTCTGGCAGCTACCATTGGCCACAGTTCCAAGTCACTGGGAGCTATGGAGACAGCGCCCAGGGCCCCACACCCTACCCCTGGCTCGGTCGCCACAGTTTCCATTGACCATGGTCCTGGGACAATGGGAGCTGTGGAGCTGATGCTTGAGCCTCTGTGCCCTACCCCCAGCTCCTCAGCACTTGGGGACAGTATGCTGAGCCTCCCTGCACCTAGGAGCCACAGGGACCTATTACCACTGCCTAGGAGTCACCTGGACCCTGCACCTCTCCTGTACCCCAGACCACTGCTGTAGCCCTGCCTCTTCCCTGGTTCCATCCCAGAACTCTCCCCCAGCCATAGCCCTCACCCCCTGCAGCCAAAGCCCTGACCCTCCTCCTGAACCTGAAGGCCCTCATTTCTGGCCCCATCCCGGAGCCTGCACTCCCAGCTGGAGACCTTACCCTCACCTGCACCGCCAACCCTCTGCTATAGCCCAGAGCGCACTGATATCACAAAATCCTCAGCCCCCCCTTCTGCACCCCAAAACCCTCATCTCTGGCCCCACCTCAGAGCTCCAGTAAACTCTGGAAATTTTGGACTGAAGGATACGTAGTCTGTTTAGAAATCCTCCCCACCAAAAAAACCAACCTAGTTTCATTCTTTAAGCCTATCTGGGAAAGGGAGAACAATTCATTACCTTCAATCCAGTACAAAAGCCTAGTCCTGTCAATATTGACATTTTAACAACAGAGTGGAATACAAAATCTTTCAGTCAGTAGGTTCTTCAGTCAAAATAATTCAGGTTTCAAGTGTTCATCGGGACATGACCGGTTGTCTCAGTCCAGGACTTGGTCGCAGTGATTCATGTCATGCTCTTGATGGCTGAGATATGTCACACGCTGATTAATCGGAGACACTAAATGTCACTTTCCATTTTCGTCACTACTGGAGGACTCCCAAGTCAGTGAAATACAGAGAAGATTGTCCTGCTTGCTGTGCTAAGAATCGAGTAATTTCTTTCTCTCGTGCTATGAATTTGGCACCTTTAAAAATACTTTTAAAATAAATCTACCAACAGAGAAGAAGACTCAGCTAGAGAAGAGTGTTCCACACAGTTGTACCATTTAGCTGATGAATTAATAGACATAGGAATACCAAGAGGAAAAGCCAACTGTAAATGTTGTTGGAACGTTCATTATCTTTTAACATTTTCCCATCAAAGAGCAAATTGCCTACAATTAAAAGTGAAAAAGCTACTGGAGTTTGATATTATTCATCTAGGCACAAGAGATTTTTCTAGGTACTGTTTCTCTCTAATTTGAGAGGTTCTTTAAGGCCAAATGTGGAGATTTTAAGGTACAAACAGAATGTTAATCTTTTAAAAACAGACAAGTACTCAATTGATCAGGCAAATACCTCTCATTTAAAAAGGCAATACACAATGGGGAGCATGATGTGCATAGACAGAAGAAGACAAACTGGCAAAAAAATTGAATTCTGTGAACCATTTCACCTTCAGAACCAAGCAAAGGTTGTAGATAACTAAGCATTGGTTGCCACCGTGAGTTAAAATTAAGTTCAGACACATGCATTACATCCAATTAAACTATAAGGCTTCTCAGGGCAAATTTAGGAAGAAGCAAACAAATAAACATAAAAGGTGGAAGACTTCCAAAATAAATAAAGAAACTAATACAAAATAAAAGCTAGATGCATTGTGATTTTTAAGTGGTAGGTTGAACCTAATAGTTTTTTTTTAAATATTTACTTTCAGAACAAAGCATTCTTCTTGCACATTCAAAGGCATAAGTTGTTCAAAAATGGGCTAGCAGATATTAAGGACCCTGGCAGAAGGATTTCCATTTTTTACATACCTAAAGTTTCAAAATAAAAAGCAGTGAATCAGCAGTGAGCATCTGAAAAATCCCTCCCCCAACACTCTCTATGCTAAACGCATATAGGCAGGCCAGGGTGTTGAAAGGTCAGTAGCATACATGCCTCAATAGGTGAGGGTATGTTTACACTATAGTGTTATTTCAAAATATCTTATTTCAAAATAAATAGTTATTTCGAAATAACGTGTCTACACACAAAATGCATTTCGAAAACCTGCTCCTGGGTTCGCATGTGGCCTTTGGTGGCCAGGCTGGCAGCTATCCTGTCATAGATGGCCACGTTCCTCCTCCTAGTGCGGAGATCATGGATGTTGGGGGCCTCCCTTCCAAACCTGAATAAGGTCCATGATCTCCACTCTGGACCAGGAAGTCACTCACCTTCTCCGGGCCCTGGAAGGCTCCTGGGAGCTGGCAGACTGCTCCTGGGGAGCGGTGGAGGGCTGGCTGCCAGTGGCTTGCTGGCTCATGTTTTGGGGCCACTGGGTCAGGGGCAGTGACTGCTGGCTCTGGGCTGGCAGGCTTGAAGCTGGCACAGGCACTTTGGCCAGACTCTACCCCTTTAAGGGCTCTGGGGAAGGGAGGGAGGTAGAGACGTGTTCTTGATTGAGGCTGGAGTGGCCACTAGGGCACCCTGGGAAGGCTGGAGTTCCCCTATTTCAAAATAAATGTCTACACAGCACTTATTTCGAAATAGCTATTTCAAATTTGGTGTTATTCCTTATAGAATGAGGTTTACCAAATTCAAAATAAGCACTCCGCTATTTCGATTTTATTTCAAAAAAGCGGTTTGGCTGTGTAGACGCTAGGAAAGTTATTTCGAAATAAGGGCTGTTATTTCGAAATAACTTTGCTCTGTAGACATACTCTGAGGTCTAGATTTAGCAAAGATTGCTGCAGAAAATAGAAGTTTCCCAATGGCAGAATTTCATCCTAATTGTGACACATTTTATTAATTTCTCCTATGTACAATTGAGTGAATTTTAGTGCTTGCAGGTATTGGATCGTCATGTCTGGATACTGATGTCTTTTACCCACAAAAGAGGTACAGGGTAGGCAGTCATCATGCAATTTTCTCCATGCTGCCAATGGATGCGCCTGGTTTGATTGGATCTCCTCTAGAGCATTATTCAGTTCCTATGCAATGTCAATTATCTCTAGTCACACTGGGATAATAAAAGCTCTTTGAAAGACCAGGTTTTAGGATCAGGAGACGGAATAGAGATTAATTCTGGGGAAAATTCTGCTCTCTTTTACTGAAACAACTTCCCTGATGTAAACTCCACTCATGTAAGTGAGAGCAGAATTCTGCATCCTATTTCAAATGTAGTTGACACATTTCATACTTCTTGTTTAATACGTTCAGTAAGTGAATAAACTTGTAGTTTTATAGCATTCATGTATTTTTCATAGGTTAATTGCTTACATTTGTATATTTCATATGCATACTAGAAATGGTAAACTTTATACCTCATGTACTTACTATAGATTCTAGGTATTTTCTCTCCAGGGACCATGTGGATGAAGTGAGAAGGATGCAAAACAACTCAAAGTATGCATTAATATATTTTTGTGTATGGGTAAGCAGGAAATTATTGCAACAGTTTATCTGTACTGTCAAAACAGTTATCAGTAATTAAGCAAGCTGTCACCAATCTTACATGAAGCTGAAATAATAACCTTGCATGTTTACCTGGCTCCTGACAAAACATGATTGTTCATTTCTTTGGTTGCTCTCTGGAAAGAAATGAATCTGTTTTGAAAGCAATTAAAATTGGTCCATGTCAGCCTGCTTTCCATTTACAATTATTCACAAAAGAATCATGTATTAAACTTCTCTCATTTAAACAATTTGTAATTTTCAGCACTCCCTCCCTCCCAAATAAAATATCTTTGCAGTGTGCACTGGCATATTTGGATTCATCTGCCTGTATGAACTACTCATGGAAGGTAGCAATGCATTGCTTATTACAAAATACAGGATTATGTATTTTGTTTCAGCTACACCAGACTAACACAGCTACATTTCTATCACTATTCTACTTGCTTATTACAGTGGTTCTAAATCAGGGAATCGTGTACCTCTGTAGGCATGCAGAGGCCTTCAAGGGCGTACCTCAACTCATCTAGATATTTGCCTAGTTTTACAAAACATTAGTGAAGTCAGTGCAAACTATAATTTCATACAATGACTTGTTTTTACTCTTCTATATACTATACCCTGAAATGTCAGTACATTATTTACATCCCAATTGATTTATTTTATAATTATAAGGTAAGAATGAGAAAATAAGTACATTTTCAGTACTAGAGTGCTGTGACACTTTTGTATTTTAGGTCTGATTTTGTAAGCATATAGTTTTTAAGTGAGGGGAAACTTGGGAGTATACAAGAAAAATCAGACTCCTGAAAGGGGTACAGAAGTCTGGAAAGGTTGAGAGCCATTGGCCGGACAGATAACTGCATTTACATTCATGGATTCCTGCTTTAATTCTCCTAGGTAAACTTTTCAGTGAGCCCTTCCACAGGCTCACAGAACTGACAGACATCACCTTACACAGTGACACTAAGTACATGATGACACTATAAAATAAGAACATTCTGAGTATAGAAGCATCCAAAAAGAACATTGAGTTACACTCTAAAGTATATGGTCTATCAACTCCCAGCAAGATCCATTAAGCTCCAGACTTTTGCTGTTGAAAACCTATTTACCTGAGAAAGTGATATTTACCCTTGACCTTGGATGAGCACCCTTCCTCCTCACAATTTCTGAATTAGCCCAGGCAATCTTGGACATGCTGTCACCACATAATAGCACAGTGGCCCAATCTCAACAATCATCATCCAGTTTCAAAGGGAAAGAAAATGCAATTTACTGCCAGAAACTACACAGAGAATAAAATTACAGTAAATCAAGTTTTGAAACAAGCAGATTTGGACACTGAGAACCCCATATTTCCCCTCTGTAGTAGCATGGTGCAGCATGGAAGAGAGCTAAAGTAAGGGTATGTCTACACTGCATTCCTCTTTCGAGAGAGGAATGCAAATGCAGCTGAGCGAAATGGCAAATGAAGCGCAGATTTGAATTTCCTGCACTTCATTTGCATAACCGCGTCCCGGGCGCTATTTCGAAATACCCTATTTCGAAAAAAGAAATGCTGTCTAGATGCGGTTATTTCGAAATAAAATCCTTAAGGGTAATTTTGAAAAAAGGGATTCCTGGTCATGTTTGCAGGCTAGGTATATATTGGGGACCCAGTGATCCATCAGTTTTGGAAAAGCCAGCCTGGAACAAGATGGGGTGAGTTGTGCCTTTCTGCCTTAGGGAGCAGCCTACTTTGTCCCTTTCTGTTTTTTGTCTGAGTGTTATCATGCTAGAGTCTAAGAAATAAAGTAGAATTATGTAGCAACCTTCCAGGAAGATTATATATACTCTTTGTTTATGTTGTAAACATAAACAGGGTGGAGAACACAAGTTGTCCTGATACTGGCTGCACAAATGTCAAAAGGACTACACTTCCTTTTTCTCCCCCCTTCCCTTCCCCTTTCCTATTTATTTAGAGTTTTTATATCCCCTACTCATAACTCCGGTCATCTGAAGAAGTGGGCTGTGCCCACGAAAGCTCATGATGCCATTTACATGTCTTGTTAGTCTATAAAGTGCTACAAGATCATTTGTTACTTCCATTAAAATTATTGTTAAATGTTAAATTGTTAAATATAATTAAATGTTAATTTATTGTCAAAGACTGCACATTTAATTCATTATATATTTTCCAAAAAAAGGTAAGGAGGTTCCAATTGTTTTTTTCTGTGACAGACTAACTCGGCTACCCCATGAAACTCTTTAATGGCAGTGATAGACAAGGTTGATGAGGGGTTGTTTGTTTCTTGGCTGGCTTCTTTATCATAAATAATGCATAAAATATTTTTTAAATTTCAATGGCCTATTTTTCACTCTGCAAGCATGTGTTAGCTTAGAGTATTTCAATTTACACAAATAGTATACACAGAATTGTTAAACATGCTGGGGTTCACGTGCAATGAAAATAAATTACTAAAATTGCTTGATTTACAGGCACATAGGTTCATGGAATCATAGAATCACAGAACTGGAAGGAACCTCGAAAGGTAATCAAGTCTAGTCCCCTACACTCTTGGCAGGACCAAGCACCATCTAGGCCATCTCTTATAGGTGTTTGTCTAACCTGCCCTATAAAAATCTCCAATTATAGAAATTCCACAACTTTCCTAGGCAATTTATTCCAGGGCTTAACCTAACAGTGAAGAAGTTTTTCCTAATGTCCAACCCAAACCACAATTGCCTCAATTTAAGCTTATTGCTTCTTATCCTATTTTCATAGTTAAGGAGAATAATTTTTCTCCCTTCTCCTTGTAACACTTGAAATCTGTTGTCACCCTTCAATCTTCTCTTTTCCAGACTAAGCTAACCTTTTTAATCTTCCTTCATAATTCATATTTTCTAGATCTTTAATCATCTCTGGATCTTCTTCAATTTGTCCATATTTTTCCTGAAATGTGACATCCAGACACAATATTCCAGCTGAGGCCTAATCAGCACAGAGTAGAAGAATTATTTCTCATGTCTTGCTTATAACACTCCTCTTAATACATTCCAAAATGATGTTTGCTTTTTTTGTAACAGTGTCACATTATTGACTTCCTGTTTTGCTTGTGATCCACTATGGCCCCTGGATCCCTTTCTTCAGAGCGCCTTCCTAGACAATCATTTCCTATTTTATATCAATCAATGCAGCTGATTGTTCCTTCTTAAGTGGAGTACTTTGCAATTGTCCTTATTGAATTTCTTCCTATTTTACCTCAGACTATTTCTTCAGTTTGTCCAGATCATTTTGATTTACAATGCCATCCTCCAAAGCACTTGTAATGCCTCTCAGCGTGGTGTCCTTCTCCTACATTATAAGTGTACTCTCTATCCCATTCACTAAATTGTTGAAGAAGATATTGATCTGAAGTGGTATCAAAACTGATCCCTGCAGAAACTCAGGACACGTCTACACTACAACGTTAATTCGAACTAAGCTAATTCGAACTAACGGATCCAGAATAAAAAACTAGTTCGAATTAGCGTTTTGCTAATTCGAACTAGCATGTCCACATTAAGTGGACCCTGAACCAGGCTTAAGGATGGCCGGAAGCAGTGCCGGCAGGGCATCAGAGGAGGACTTAGAGCGTGGAGATGCTGTCTCAGGCTAGCCAAGGGCTGTGCTTAAAGGGTCCCGACCCCCACCCCGGACAGACAGTTCTCAGGAGTGCCCCGCTTGCAAAGCAGTCCTGGCTTGGAGTGCCCTGAGTGCCCACACTGGGCACATCACAGCACTCGGCCATCAGCCCGGCTGCACTTGCCGCAGGCTGCCATCTGGGAAGAGGGGGCAATTGGGGGGCTGCAGGAGAGCTTCCACCCCCAGAAGCCCGCAGAGCCAGCCCAGTCCTCCCCATCGGGGGATCGTACCCCATTCCTCCCTCACCTCCTTCCACTTACCCTTCCCTAGCCCCTCTTCTTGATGTACAAAATAAAGATAACGTGTCTTCCAAAATGGAATCTGTCTTTATTGAACAAAACTGGGGGAGACTGGGAAAAGGAGGTGGGACAGGGGAAGAGAGAGGCTGGGAGAGGGGAGGGCAACTAAAATGATCAGGGGTTGGGAACAGGTCCCATATGAAGAGAGGCTACAGAGACTGGGACTTTTCAGCTTAGAAAAGAGGAGACGGAGGGGGGACAGGATAGAGGTCTCTAAAAGCAGGAGTTGGGTGGAGAGGGTGCATACAGAAAAGTTCTTCATTAGTTCCCATAAAGAAGGACTAGAGGACACCAAAGGAAAGGAATGGGTAGCAGGCTTCAAACTAGTAACAGAAAGTTGTTCTTCTCAAAGCAAAGAGTCAACCTGTGGAACTCCTTGCTGCAGGAGGCTGTGAAGGCTAGAACTAGAACAGAGTTTAAAGGGAAGTGAGATCAAGTCATAGAGGTTGGGTCCATGGAGTGGTATTAGCCAGGGGGTAGGAGTGGTGTCCCTGCCCAAGGTTTGTGGAAGGCTGGAGAGGGATGGCACGAGACAAATGGCTTGGTCACTGTCTTCGGTCCATCCCCTCCAGGGTTCCTAGGGTTGGCCGCTGTCGGCAGACAGGCTACTGGGCTACATGGACCTTTGGTCTGACCCAGGACGGCCATTGTAAGCTCAGGGCTCAGGGTCGGGGGTCTCAGTGGACCCCCTTGATTTTCTTGCACACCTGCTCCTGGGTGGCCAGGCTGGCAGCTCTCCTGCCCAAGCCGGCACTTTCCTGTGCCTAGTGCGGAGATAGTGGACGATGTCCATGATGTCCGCACTAGCCCAGGCGGGTGCCCGCCTCTTGCAGTCCCGGGCAAGCTCCTGGGAGCCGCCAGCCTGGTCCCCGGAAGAGGGGGAGGGCTGGGGGGCATCGGGTGGGTGGCTCGATCCGTGCCAGGTACAGGGTCTGCTGGCTGGGTACTGGCAGGCTTGCACCTGGCACGGGCACCGTAGCCAGCCCGTGCCCCTTTAAGGGGTCCGGGGCCGGGAGGGGGGCAGTAGAGTTTCCCTGGTGTTGGCCAGAGTGGCCACCAGGAAACCTGGGGAGGGCTAGCCTCCCACTAGTTCGAATTAAGGGGCTACACACCTCTTAATTCGAACTAGCTAGTTCAAACTAGGCTTAATCCTCGTGGAATGAGGATTACCTAGTTCGAACTAAGCGCTCCGTTAGTTTGAATTAAGTTCGAACTAATGGAGCGCTAGTGTAGCGCCTATGAAAGTTAGTTCGAACTAAGGTCCGTTAGTTCGTACTAACTTTGTAGTGTAGACATACCCTCAGTTGCTATGTAGAGCTGGAAGGGATTTTAAAAAATCATCATGTCCAGCCTACTGTGCTAAAGGAGGACCAAGTAAATTAGATAAGCATCCTTCCCGACAGGCTTTTGTCTAACCTGTTCTTAAGACGATCCAAAGATGAAGATTCCACAATCTTTCTTGGAAACTTATTCCAATGCTTACTTTCCAAAATAGTTAGCAAACTTGTTCCTAACCTAGATATCCCTTGCTTCAAATTAATCACTTCCTGTCTTTCTTCCAGTGGACATGGAGAACAATTAATTACTATCCTATTTATAATAGCACTTCATTGTCTCAGCTCCCCTTCAGTCTTCTTTTCTCAAAAATAAATATAATGAGTTTTTTAAAACCTTTTCCTTAAAGGTCAGATTTGCTAAATCTTTTATCATTTTTGTTGCTCTCCTCTGGCTCACCACCCATCTTTGTGTTATCCACAAACTTATAAGTATGTTCTCCATTCTATTATTCAAATCATAGAATCATCGATCTGGAAGAGACCTCAGGAGGTCATCAAATCCAGCCCCCCACCCAAGGCAGGACCAATCCCAACTAAATCAACCCAGACAGGACTTTGTCAAGCTGAGACTTAAAAATCTCTAGGGATGGAGATTCCACCATCGCCCTAGGAAACCCATTCCATTACTTCATCACCCTACTAGTGAAATAGTTTTTCCTAATATCCAACCTAGATCTCCCCCACTGTAACTTGAAATCATTAATAAAAATATTGACCAGTACAGGATCCATGCCTGACCCCTGTGCAACCCCACTATATATATGTTCCCCTAGTTTGACTGCAAACCATTGATAAATACTCTGAGTATGGTATTTCAACCAGTTGTGCAAACACATTATAGTAATTTAATCTAGATAACATTTCACTAGTTCAGTGTTTCTTAAACTGTGTTTCCAGGGTATACTGGTGTGCCGCAGAGAACAGAGTTCAAAATGGCTGCCCTTAAAAGGGCAGGCAACCTTTATTTTTGCTCAATAACTCCCCACCACCACCACCACTTTTTTTTTTTTTTGCTCAACAAAAAATCCTTGGTGTTCCTCATAAAAAAAATATTGTTTGGTGTTCCTCAGTCTTAAAAAGTTTAAGAAACACTGCACTAGTTTGTTTGATGAGAGTATCATATGAGACTGTTCCAAAAGCCTTTCTAAAATCAAGATATATAATGCTTCCCCTCAACTCATGAGGCTGCTAACTCTGGTCAAAGATATTAATATATTTCTTACTACTTACTCACTGTTTATAACTGAATTTCAGAAGAAACTGTAGCATTTCAATCAAACTTCAATAGACCTTGCTCTGAAATATTTCAAACTGCCAACCTGTGTGGTCTCTGTGGTGGAGGCCACTCAACTGTACAGTTACCTGTCAGGACATATTTTAGCCTTCCAAACTTCTTGCCATGTCTATCGCTACGAGATCTAGATTATAGTCTGCTCAATTACGCTAGTGGATGTCATATATAACTTCACTGATGCCATTTACTCGTGGATGGTATATCAAAATCATTTATAAGCTACCAAAAAAAGAAAAAAATGATGCCTTTTGCTACTCAAGTGATGAACATTTATCTTAGTCAAATATCTGATCCTTTCATTTCCACAGAAATATAAAGCATCTTATTACTGTGTTAAGTGCCTGCCCATTCATTCATACAATTATTCTGTTCATTATAACTATAAATGAAGCCCCCAAAGAGCAATAAAATATCCTCATGCTGTAAGCAGTTATGAGCAGAAGTACTAATTTGAAAAAAGTATTTCTGGTGCAGTCATTATTTGTGTTTTGAAAGTGCAAGATGTTAGGAAAAGGAAACTATCTCCTTAACTGTTGTAAGTCCTGATAGCTCCACTGGGGATTTGGCATGAGTTTTCTTTAATGCCAAACAAAGTTTAACCTATCTAGATCCTCCTTGTTATTTTTCCACTTTCCATGTTTCAAAAATCTAGCTCCACAACCAAAGTTCAGCTCTCCTTTATCCTACAGTAACATTACAATCATAAGACATTGATCTTGGGCATCAGCTGTGAGATCATTATAAGTAATCACATGCTATTAATATTGCATTTGGACTGGGGCATCCCATAAATGGTTAAATCTGGACATCACACATCCATGGGGGGGAAAAGAGATTTGGATCTCACATTCAATTTTATGGACCATAACAAGACCTTGTTCCTGCTGACACAACTCCCATTTTGTTCCTCTAATTTCTTTGAATGGCAAATTGGATAAGGGTTTATCCAATGTTTGTCCAAACCCCCGTTATGTTCATAATTAGTAATGTCGGGCATGCATCTGACGAAGTGGTCTTTGCCCACGAAAGCTTATGCTCCAATAAATCTGTTAGTCTATGTGCCACAGGACGTCTTGTTGTTTTTGCTATATAAAAGCACTGTCAGTAGCATTTCAGACATATCAAGAAAAGGAGCCAGTGTTCTCCTGGGTTTTAGCTATGTGTTTCATTGCCATGCTCTGTAGGAATATGATTCATGACTTTGATATGGTTACTAGCCATGTTTTGTCTGAAATGTTGGGATTTCTTCCCCCTGACTTACAAGGAGGGTAGCCATTTGGTATTTTGTCATTATATTTCTTCTGTTCTAATTTCCCAGCATAAAGATATGTTGCAACTAGTTTGAAGTAATAGCCACTGAAATATAGGATATCTAAAAAGTTTGAGCTAGTCACCCAACCAGGAAGCAAAAACAAAGTAGTACACCTCAAGGAACCAATCAGCTTGTGAGAATAGCTCATAGTGTGAAAGTTAATCTTCCTATGTATTGGGCAAATACTTACACATAATGAGTGTACTGAAAGAAATTAGATTTGCTTCATGAATTTTCATGAACAGAAAATGGAGCTAAATGAATATTAATCATGATGAATATTTCTGTATATAAGAAAATACTATTACAGATGTCAGCCTTATTTTCCTCTGACAGTTGAGTAATGATTTATGGCTCCCTCTGCTATAGCTAGCTTTAATTTCTGCACAAACTCACAGATAGCTACAATTTTTTTTAACACACATGGCCTACTGTGTGGCTGTCAAACAGACATAGTTGTACATTTACAACCTTCAGTTTTTCCCAATGACTCTCCTTTAGAAATATTGCTACGTTTCCAATGAAGTCATTATCTCATTTCTGGGAATTAATATTCCTGTCACTTTTGACGGGGTGCTTCTCTTCAAGAAGAAAGACCTGGTTCTCTTGGGCATTGTTCCAGGATATTTAGACCACTCATTTTTCAGAATCTGTAATGCTGTCAGGATTTCCACATTTTCAGCAATAGCCTGATTTGTTGCAACAACGAAGCAGGCAATAGTTTTAAAGCCAGCTGTGCTTTTTCATGATCTTCAACTTTCCTCAAATATTTACAGTGTTCCTGCATCATTAACATTTAAAGAATGTGTTGACAGGAGGCTGGCAACTACAGGGCATTACCAAGCATATACTGTGCCTACAGCTTGCAGCTCATCAAACCTAGATGGAATCTTCAACATCTTACTAATACTCTAAGTTGGTGGTGTTTCTCTGGGGATTTTAGTAATGTCTTTGTTAATGAAGGAAGTAGGTCATTCCTCCATTTTTCTCTCTGTTCAGCCTTTGTTTTTATTTTATTTTTTATTTAGTAGCTCCTCTATCATAATAATTGTGAGCAAACACCACAGAAAGATACTTAGGAATTCTGTTTTACTCCATCACAATCTTTACCAGAGCCACAAAGTAAATTGTCCAAATGTGTGAAGGGCCTTTTCCAGGACCACCAATGTGGGGTGGGGAGACAAAGAAGGCAATTGACCTGGGACTCAGCAATTCTAGAGGGCCAGGGACTCCCAGCTACCCACACGGCAGCCAAAGTCTCATGCCCTTTAGGACGGCTGTGGGAGCAAAACGCGGCACATAGCAGAGCCCCATGCCACTATGGTCTGACAGAGCCCCACACCAAGTGCTCTGGCCAGCTCTAAGAACTGGCTGAGGAGGGGGTGCCACACCTCTGGGCAATGCTGGGGGTTGGCTGTCCTGGCCTCACCCCTTCTGCCCAAGGCTCCTCCCTCTCCAGGCACATGGTGACCAGTCACCCCCACCCACGTTACCCAGGGGTCCGGCAATCCAGTCAGCTCGCGTGGCCTTTTTTATAGAGCATGTGAACTCTACACGGAATAACAAACCAAAGAAAAGCAAATCCACTGGTAAATTGCAGTGACCTAGACAAGAAGGAGGCTCCCGCAGACTAGTCCCCATTATCTGATTGTTTCTTTCTTTGTGGGCACTCTGTTCTTTTTCACAATGAATTGACCATTAGTGAAGCGGAACTGTGGGCGCTCCCATACTGCAGAGGCTCAGTTTCATAAACTGAGTTCCACTAAACTCAGTCCCTTTACATTTATAACCAGAGTTATATTCTAATCTGCTAGAGATAGCCAAAATCTTATCTATGAAGTCTTCTGTTAGTTCCAGGAGAATATACATCCCATCCTCACTGATGATGTGCCCCTAGTTTTAATCTACTTTAAATGCTGACCAGTAGGTTACTAACAAGGGACAGATAAAGCATCTGCGTAATACAACAGTTTTGCATAGAATGAGTACAATAACGGTATAAGTCTGATACATATCCAGTCATTCCAATAGAAAAATGGCAGAAACTTTTAAAAGCCCTTTTTATGCAGGATTTTGCATCTCTCATAATGATAGTTATTAGACAAACCTCAAGCCTATGGAACTTTTAAGGTGAGTGTCCTATATAATGAAAATAAATGTATACCATCAGGTGACTGTAGTATTTAAACAAGCCATCTTTGAGTGACATAAGTTACAGAACTGCTAAGCAACGGTAAACAACACACCCACCTGGTTCTTCTAATGGTGAATAACAGGACATTTTTAAATATAGCACAATGTCTGATGGTGAGCAAGAGTTTCTGCTGAGTAACTTTTAATAGTTACATGGAGCCTCAATGTTTCACTCTAGGCATCTTTTTGCCCACATTTCTCCTTTTACAAAGGAGAGGAATATACCTGGGAGAATAGACACCAGACAAGCTGAGATGCCCAGCAAATTGAGAGCAACATAAGGTGCCTTTACTAAACTAAGTGCTATCAACTAAAGTATCCCAGCTCTATTTCCTCTCTTACATTATTCCAGAATATTGACAGATCACAGAAAGGTTTTCTATCGTTACTATCTGTATAACTCCTTTGCTGAGAAACTGATATCTGATTAATTTTATTATTCCTAGATCTGTTCCTTGTGCATTGAAATCAATTTTTCTCAGTTAAACACATAATTTATCAACACCTGATTTTTTCCTTTGTCCAAAAACAGGTTTTGGCAATAACAGAAGTTAATCATATCGAAAGAGCAGTCTGTGTTTCAGGCATGCAAAAGCATCAGTCTGTAAAGGCAAGTTGAATGCATGTCTCCCAAGTGGCTTTTTGAATACTTTACAGTGCCATATTAAAACACGGGCTATTTATGTCCATACAAGAGCTGGGTCTAAGATACAAAATTCAGAACCAGATGTCCATCCTCCCAAAGGACAGGAGTATGCAAACATTGGGTTTCATTTAGGGCTCTCAAGTGATTAAAAAATGTAATCATGATTAATCACATGATTACACAATTTAATTGTGTTTAATCGCGTGTACTGCTCCTTTGAAATGCTGTGGCGGCTTTTCAAAGGGGCAGCACTGTGGAAGCCCGGGATCAGATGGAGTCCTCTGCTGACCGCAGACTCAATGCAGCTGCCCCTCTGAAATGCAGCAGTGGCATTTCAAAGAGGCAGTGTTGCATGGAGCCCGGGATCAGCTGGCGTTCCCAACTGATCCAGGCTCAGTGCAGGACTGCCCTTTTGAAAGGCTCCTCCAGTGTTTCCAAGGGGCAGAACCACGAGAACCCGGGATCAGCTGGAGTCCCCAGTGCTCAAAGGGGCAGTGCATTAGGGGCTGGCATCAGCTGGAGTTCTCAGCTGATCCCCGGCTTTGCGTTGCGCTGCCCCTTTGAAGGGCCACTCCGGTGCTTCAAAGGGGCAGTGCAACATTAACACCTGTGATTAATGCATTAAAAAAGTTAATGCATTAATTCTGCCCTGCATTAATCGCAGGCATTAACGCACATCAGTTTCATTTGGATCAATCACTGAGATGGGGTGGGGGAAAGAAACACACAATTTAGAGCCAGACATCAGTTCAGATCACTTCATGCAATGTTTGGATCCAGGATTTTGGTTTGGGTCAGTACTTCACATTGAAGCTATGGTTTTAGTCATGCTTATTAAGGGAGCATGTCTGCAAACTTTATGCAATACAAATTAAGGGGGGAATCTTTATATTGCTATTTGCCATTTCCTTTTTTGTGCTCCATTTTGAGCACATTTTTGCAGTGCAAAAACCCTAAACATGATATCGGAGGAAAAACAAATTCACATTCTAACGTGATGCACTTGCCCTTTACTTACATCAGTACCTTACAGGAATAAGAACACTGTACTAAATGCAGAGTAGTTTAATCCACAATGTACATGTAATCACATTTTAAGATGATCTCCCAGTTCAGCAGGAGCATTAGCCCAGCCAGCTATGCCTGCAGAATAAATTCTATGCTACAGATATCAATTACAGGCACTATTCATTTCATCCAAGTTATATCTTACCTTAATAAAAATGGGATAGGTTATGCAATATCAAAGAGCGAGGGGCATATAATCTTTATTGTTTCATTCTCAAAGACTGATGCTGAATGCAGGTCGAAACAGTGGAACTTTAATAAAGTACACTGCTCTGACAATGTGCCTGAGTTGCTTTCAACCAATCTCTCTGCAGTCTCCATTTTTCTGGTGTATCAGTGCACTCACTGCCGAGGATTCCACTGGGCAGGCTGGTGCCTAAAGTTAGTCATTGTAACTCTGAGCCTAAGTACCTTTTGTGGATCTAGCTCCAAATCTGTATTTGGATGTTTTCTATACATATTTCTAGACTATCTAGAAGTAAAATCTGCAAGTGGAAGAGTCAATACATTCAGACACTCCGTGATATTTTGGTGATGAGAACCATAAAAGTACATATATGTAGACAAATGTGCCCTAGATAGATTCTGATGACCATGTGGTATGAGCCAATTGCTTGGACACCAGGAAGTAGAGTCATGGCAACTATTTTGTTTTGGTCTCTTATCATTAAAACTTCTTATTTGTGTTTTTGTTAATATGACGTGCTCAGAGGCAACTGTTTCAATGGGGCTACAGCTCCTTTTTGTAGACAGCTCCTTTTTGTGTAGACAGCTCCTTTTTGTGCAAACCCCCCCTCTTGCACGAGAACAGTTCTTCCTCATTTTTTCAAGAACGGCTCTTGCACAAGAGAGGGGTTTTGCACAAAAAGGAGCCATCTAGGTTATGTCTACACTACAGGCTTCTTGTGCAAGAAGTCTTTTGTGCAAGAGTTTTTGCACAAAAACTTCTTGTGCTAGAGCACATCCACACCTCAAAGCACATCGCAAAAGCCATGTGCTTTTGTGCAAGAGAGCGTCCACACTGCATGGACGCGCTTGCGCAAGAAAGCTTTAATTGCCATTCACAGAATGGCCATCAGAGCACCTGTGCTTTTTCCCATAGGGATTTCTTGCTCAAGAAACCCCTGCAGAGTATCCACACTTGCCTTGTTGCACAAGAACTCTTGCGCAAAAAGGAGTTATGCTTTGTAAAAGGAGATTTACCTACACTGTAAAAAGCCCTCTGTTCTGCCGTTTTACTGCTGATTTACTTGCACAAAAGTGCATTTGAGATATGGACGCTCCGCAGTTTTTTGCGCAAAAACGTCCGTTTTTTCACAAAAACCTTGCAATGTAGACATAGCCCTACACAGCTCCATTTTGCGCAAAAGCCTCTTGCACAAAAATGGCCCCTAATTAATTATGTAAATGAAGCATGGAGGCATTCTACTCTGCACTTCATTTCTATAAGCTTTTGCAGAAGAAGTGTGCAGTATATGCATAGCATGGGAGTTAGGTTGAGGGAAGTTAAGGTGGAGGGGAATTTAGGATGGAGGATTAGGGGATTCTTAGAATTAGCCTTAAAGACGGCATTATGGAGGGAGAAACTATACTTAGATGTGGTTTCTTAAAAGATTCTGTTTAAAATAAAAGATTAACTTTCTTTGAGTATTTGAGTGTTTTCACATATGTTTCAGGGTGAGAAATTGAAAGGGTTGAAGTCCTATTGCCTGAACACTGGATTCAGGCGCTACAAACAGATGTATTAATCCTGTCACTGACACAGATTCCTTTTATAGCTTTGGATAAATTCCTGGCTTCTTTGCTTTGGTGTCCTTTTCTTAAAATATAGTTAATTCTCACTTAACATGCAAAAGGTGATGAGAACCAATGTTTGTAGAACACTTTAAGAAGAAGAAAACCACTATTATAATACATATGAAATATTATGGCCTTGTGCAAAGAAACAGGATAGCATTAGAATGTATTCTAAAGAAAGAACTAGGCCAATTCTGTCTGAGATATACCAGCCAAATCCACTGAAATAACTGAGGATGAGGCAATGTAATTGACAGCACAACCATCACTACCATTTTGCTAATTGGTAGTGTGATTCATTTTTTGCCAATGATGCCTCAAGTCTAGATATAAGATATGAAATTCCATAACTTAGTTAATAGTTTAAAAGATAGAAAAATCCCTGAATGGTATATTGTTTTTTATAGACATAGCATACTATACAATATAGTATAGTATAGCCTTTCATCTCCAAACCTGATGAATAAGTAAATTCAGCTCATCAAACAGCCATCAGATATGTAAGCTGATGCCTTCATTGGGCTTCATAATGTGTAATAACAAAATCATTACTAGTACCATTTAGAGACTTCACAGAGGGGTGGAGATAGAGAACAATCCTTTCTAATTAAAGATTTGAGGTTTACCAGCAGAGGATGGGGAGAAGTCTGCTCTGTTGCTGCTTGTTTCATATTCAGATTAATCACTTTACTCTCCAGAGCTGAGAAGCTGACATCTTTCCTCAGCACCAAGTTCAATGACAGATTAAAAGAAACACTCTGGCCTCACTATTACCATTGTATATTTTCCCACAGATTCTATTATTTTATTTTAACACTAAGCTTTCTTTCAAACCATAAAACTGTTCTTTTTACAAGTTTCATTAGTCATTTTATTCCTTTCATAAGCAGGAAAGCTAGTAATCAGTCATTTCTGCAACTGAAAGGAATCTAAACAGGCTTAATTTCACTTCCAGATAATAAATTCTGATGGTTTCTTTCTGTAAGTTTGCTAATGTGTCTCTAAAAGTGTCAGCTTTGCCAAACAAGCACTGTAAACACATTTCTGAACTAACTCCATATTATACAGCTGTATCTCAGATGCAACTTGAAGTATACCCTTTGAAGTGCATATTTTAGGTCAACTTCTGTCCTCCACTGCATCCATGACTTCCATGTGGTTGCCTGGGTTAAGCAAAGGGCTGAATTTGGGACCAAATGGGTAAGCACTGTGACTGTGTCATAGTTAATGTGTATCCCAAAATACACATTAGATAGTGAGCTATTCTTGGAGGTGTGTAAAAAAATATATTTAGATAGAGGTTCACTTCCACTGAGCTTTGAGATACAATTGGGATGTACACTTCTGTCACACCTCAGAGCAGCTGGACAGGTGTGAGACTAACTGAGGGCCAGCTTAAACTTAGCAAGTTTCCGAGTATGCACCCTTCAGCACACAGTGTAGAAGTGTATATCTCAAAGAAAGAAGTGGCAGTATCCCAAAATAAGGTTTTGCCTTGACCAAGTACCTATACGTTATTTGTTTGGAGTTCTGTTTATTTCAGGGAGAGTTGTTTGAGTACTTTTAAATACTTTGGAATCATTCACTATATTTCTGCTATTAACATTTTCAATGTATATATATTTCAATAAAGGAAAATAACTATTAAATATTTTGAAAAACCACTATTTTTCTTTCTTGAAGAGAGGATTTTCTCAAAAAAAAAGCACTTTTGCTACTGTAGCATAACTCGTTTCAGGATTTCCCCAAGGTTACCAAGGATATTGGGACATACCAGGGAAGGTGCACCTATGGGATGCAAAGCAATTTTTGAAAGAGATGAACTATAAGAAGAGGCATGGAGCATTCCATAGCAGTTACTAAGCAAACTCAGTAATGTTGGAGCAGGAAATATGTCTAAAAGAGTAGAGCGTAAAGTAAGATCATTAGTTATGAGAGATACTCACAGGCCTATATATTATAGTTTGTCAGTGATACCTTTATCATTACTGTTTTACCTTTTTTACACCTTGGCTTGCTTGCCACTAAAAACCCATTGTTTACCCAAGTGCAAGAGTTCAAGAATTTTATTTACCCCTCAACCAAAATGACTTGGCTGTCACAGTAGGAAAAATAAAATGCTGAAGAACCTTTAAGACTTCCTTAGGTTTGCATTCCCATATAGCAAGATACATGAAGATAAAACCAATTATCAGTAACTTTAAGACTAACCCCCTCTTCGTTTTTTTGCAGGGATTACTGCCCACCAAAAGAGGATCATCAATGCAAATCAGAATGCTCTAGTAGAAAACTAGCACGTTTCAATTAGTGTGAACCAGTGGGTAATAAATCAAGGCCTGATAGCTCTCCAATAAAGGCCTTTACTTTGCATCTTTCAGGCCTGGTCTACATCACAGTGGAAGGCTGACTTAAGATATGCAACTCCAGCTACATTCATTATGTAGTTGGAGTCAACGTATCTTATGTCTCATTTCTGTACCGTCCACACAGCAGGAGGTCAATGATCTTCCCTTACTCCTTATGAGTTGTAGTAGTACCTACACCCAGGGGTGCATCCTCTGAGTTCGATTTAGCATGTCTTCACTAGACCCGTTAAATTAAACCCTGGATGATTGAATATGGCAGCATCAATCTTCTGCATAGCATAGACATGGCCTCAGAAAAAAATAGATAGATCTAAAGTCAAGAGGACTTTGGAGCAGCTAAACAGTCAAGAATTATTGTAATGTATTTACTAATTGGAAATAGGATGTAGGCAGCTGCAATTATCTGAAAAAATATAAGTGAGACTTCTGTCTGCAACATCATAGGTGAATATTTGTGAAGCTTAATCAACAGCCAAAGAAGAAACCCTTTCAACTTGATCAAAATGAGTTTAAAATCTTAGCAGTAGCTTGTAGCAATACATCTCACCATGGTCTGTAACAAAAAAAAGAGCCTGAACAGATTTGTGTGTGTGTGTGAGACAAGTTAAATCATATGATGGGTTTCTCATGTGTGCAAACATCCATTAGGGATAGATTAAGTCTTCTCTCCTAAGGAAAAAAAAATCAGATTACATTTTCTTCAATACATGTGGTGGTTCTGTAACATATTTTCTGGTTGAGTAGGGAGAGTTTAGGTAAACACACATTAAGTGCTTGAAGCATAAGAAAGATACAGAAAGGTGAGATGAATTGTGTTATTTTTTCTCCACCTTTAAATGAATAAGTTCACACTTTATGCAGAAGCCATCACATTGAGTGATCATATTTGTAATCACGTTAACAGACATTTTATTCCCTTCCACACTTGGTGCCAAACTGAAAAACCAGAAAACATTTTCAGTTTATTTCAAAATCAAAACTGACTTTTCACATTTCTGAAACAAAAAATTGTTTCAGATCAAAAGACCCACCTAAAACCTAAATAAAATACTTTCTTTTTTAAACATAGCTAAATTTTGAAACAAAAAATAAATATTTAATTATGAAATGATCAAAACAAACAGTTTTGTCCATAAAAACCATTATTTTAACAAAAAGTCAAAACAATTTGCTAAATTTGACCCGAATTCACAAATAGTTTCATAATTCCCCAGAAAGAAACCACACTTGAAGCAAATTTACTATTCACTAAAAAAAATCACCCAGCTCTAACACAAAAAGATATTTTCCAGATAGGTAGATAAGGTTATTACAAAGGCAACATTTCATCCAGCACTGATATACAGACAGCTCCAGGGTGGAACAGTATTTCCTGAACAGTGCACAGCTGCATTATACAGTAAGGGCAGGCAAACGGGTCTCTGCAGCCTGGATCTGACCCACCAAGCAGGTGGCTCTGGGCTGTGGACACTCTGCCACTCCCCTGCCCACAGGCCAATCAGAGCCTGGGGGCAAGAGGAGCACTTAAAGTATCTCGCTCCCTGCCCCCACCCTACAAGCACCACACAGCCCTTGCAAGGCAGGGGCAGGGAGTACATGATCTCTCCTCCCACTCGGCAAGGGGCATGCACTGCTTTTACTCTAAGCGCCGTGCATCCCTTGCAGGGCAAAGGCAGGAAGAAGAGACTTCACATGCTCCTACCGCACCCAGGCCCTAATGGGCCTGCGATTGGGGACAGCTTGCAAAGTCTCCTCCTGCTCTGCAAGTGGGTGGGTGCCTAGAGGGAGCCATCCATCAGCTGTTCAGAACAGTTGGCAGTTCTCTCTTGGTGGGGGGGAGGGCAGATGCAAAGACCTCAGTGCTCTCCCAACCCCAGGCCAATCAGGGTCTGTGGGAGGGGGAGCTCAGAAGTGTCCTGATCCTACGTCTTTCACCAGAGGCCCCATCCCTTCTGGGGCAGCCCTGGGCCACTTAAAAAATTAGTGAAGTGGTCCCCCATCTAAAATTATTGCCCACCCCTGCTATATAAGCTTATGACAGGAGATAAAACTGAAACAATTTATTTAGCAATGTGAGCTGAGAATGCACTTTGCCAAGGTATTGAACAGATCCGTTATGTAAAGCCCTTTCTAATGACAGGGGGAGTTTTATGTCTCCTCTAATATCTATCACTTTCACAGCTTAGTGCTCCCTAATTCCAAAGGAAGGCTTCATTGCCAACCCAGAGAGGAAATTATGGGATTCCCTAGCTGTAGCACACCAGGCAGTGAATAACTTTAATCTAATATATAAAGCTGAATGTTTGTTTGTGCCTAATAACTTGGACACTATAAAAGCTACCACAACCAAACTTTTCATAGGATAACCTTTTATCTAGGAGAAGGTTTTAAGGTACTGTGTGAGGGAAGAGATGAGAGATGGACGCCTTTCCCCAGGGCAGCACGGAGCTTGGCAGTGCGGGGAGAAGCAGCTTCCCTGGGGAAGCTCACTAAGGCCGGTGGAGGGATAACCTGTCATTCAGAAGAAGGTTTTAAGGGACTATGGGAGGGAAGAGATGAGAAACTGATGCCTCTCCCTGGGGCTGCACAGAGCTTGGCAGTGCGGGGAGAAATGGCTTACTGGGGAAAGCGGCGGTGATAGTCACTCACTAAGGCTGGCAGAGGGACAAGGAAGTGGAAGGCGGGCTCAGGAGCCGGTGGCAGGTGCGCGACTCCCTTCCTCCTCCCTCCCCTCAGGCTCCTCACCTCAGGTATATCAACCGTCAACTTATATTTCAACTTATATTTCAACAGTGACTCTATTTTTCAGTAACTCACTTTAATTATTGATCCAATTATATTATTTTTCCTAAAAAAATGTATCAATACACAACAAATTGCATTTTTAGACCATTTTACAAAAATATTATGCCACTAAAAAAAAGGCAATTAGGAAGAAAGACTACAGGTGCAAAAAGAATGGCTTTATCAAGAGCACCTGAACATGTAGAAGAGCGGCAGATTTGTCTAGACAAGCAACGTGTAATACAAACAGAATTAAGGGCATCCAAGAATCAAGACCAGAGACAGACATGGCTCAAAAATCTGTAACTTACAACTGCAGCATCTAGAGCAGCCAAAAGTGTGGAACAGAGGCAGGTTTGGCTTGATAACCAATGTATAATACAAGCAACTTCAAGAGCTACACGCTGGTCAATACTACAAGGCAAGTCATTTTGTTATAATCTGACTGGTAATTATGAAAATTGGCCTCAATTTGATATCAGGCGAATGAACAAAGTATGTTTACATTGTAGTGCTCTAAAGTGGATTGGAGGAACATCAGGCATGTGCTGTTTGAGTGGTAAAATTAGCGTACCAATACTCCAACCTCCTCCGGAACCGCTACAATCATTGATGTCAGGATTAACATCCAGATCGAAACATTTCTTGCAAAATATCAGAAAGTACAACTTATGCTTCCAAATGACATCTTTCAGTACAAGCAACGAAATATGCGAGCCAGGTTTCATGCCTACTTTTAAAGTTCAAGGCCAGGTGTATCATCATATAGGATCATTGTTGCCACTTCCAAATGAAGAGCATCGATTTCTTCAGATTTATTTTATGGGTGATGAAAATCAAGAGACAAACCAACGCTGCAGTAACATTTCTGGTACAAACCCAGACATCATTTTGGACTTACAACAAATGCTTCACCAACATAATGACTATGTACATATTTTCAAAACTGCTATTCAGAGGTTGACTTCTGATGAATACAAAGTGGTCATTCGAGCGGACAAAAGACCTGCTAGAGAACATGAGTGACGATTTAATCAACCTTTGATAAATGAGGGGGCGATTGTCATCGTGGGAAATGAATTTGAGAGATGCGATATCATCTTGGAAAAAAGAAACAATCAACTGCAGAAAGTGGCAGAAACTCACAGATCTTATGATGCATTACAATACGCTCTCATTTTTTGGCAAGGAGAAGATGGTTATCATTTTCAAATTATGCAGATTGATCCAATAACAAAAATCCTTATCAATAGAAAAAAAGTATCAGCAATTAAATTTTATGCTAACGGCATAATGGTGAGTGCAGAAAATGTTAATCACATTCTGAGGTGCTGTCAACTCTTCCATCAGTTTGTCATTGATATGTATGCCAAGATTGAGAGTGAATGATTACTGTATATTCGTTTAAATAAAAAAAACCCTTAGAGTGGATGCATAAATTCACCTGAGAGATGCAATGGCTAATGACGGGAATGCAAACAACCTTGGTCAGTAAGTAATTCTACCATCAACATTTACTGGAAGCCCACGGTATATGCACAAATATACGCAAGACATTATGACATATGTCAGAAAATATGGTAGACCTATTTGTGATGTTCACTTGCAATCCTAAATGGCAAGAAATTCAAGCAGAGCTAATGACTGGCCAAACTTACTAAGATCAGCATGATTTATCAGCAAGAGTCTTTAGGCTAAAACTTATAAAGCTTATGGATACCATTACCAAGGGTCATGTATTTGGACAAACTCGATGTTGGATGTAGTCTATCGAATGGCAAAAGAGAGGCCTACCACATGCCCACATATTAGTATGTATGAAAGAAAAAATTAGGCCAGATCAAACAGATAGCTTTATTAGTGCAGAACTACCTGATCCTGAACAAGATCCTATTCTGTTTGACCTAATTGTGAAAAACATGATACACAGTCCATGCGGTAGTATCAGTCCTATTCTCCCTACATGGTACATGGAAAGTGTGCCAAAAAATACCCACGAAATCTTCTTCGAGAAACTCAAAACAGAAGAAGATGGATATCCTCTCTATAGAAGGACAAAAGTAGAAGATGGTGGTTTTACAGCTAAAATCAAGATAAAATTAATAACTCTTATCAAGAGATTGAAATCAACAAGTGGGTTGTACCATACTGTCCATTACTTTCTCGGATTTTTGCGGCCCATATCAATGTTGAGTATTGCAACTCAGTGAAGTCAATTAAGTACATATGCAAATATGTAAACAAAGGCAGTGACCAAGCGAAATTTGGCTTAGAAAGAGATGGAGCAGCAATCGATGAAATTCAACGATACATAATGGGTAGATACATCAGCAACAATGAGGCAGTTTGGCGAATTCTTGTTTTTCCAATACATGAATGACATTCATCGGTAATGCATTTGGCTGTACATTTGGAAAATGGTCAACGTGTTTATTTCACAGAACATAACTTACAGAAGAGAATCAATGAACCAAGTAACACAACATTGACTGCATTTTTTTTACTCTGTCAACAAGATGACTTTGCCAAGATGCTACTATATTGTGATATTCCATAGTACTACACTTGGAACCCATCACGAAAAGTTTTTAAATGCAGAATTCAAGGAACCACTGTACCTGGGTGGAACGGTGTGAAATGTACAGACGCTATTGGTTATGTCTATACTGTGCATCCAAATAATTTTGAATATTTCTTTCTATGGATTTTGCTACATACTGTCAGAGGTCCTACTTCTTCTGAAGCTCTTAGAACTGTCAATGGACAAATATGTTCAACATTTCGTGAGGCTTGCCAAATTAGAGGCCTGTTTGAAGATGATTCACACGATTGGAATGACACGATTCTCGAAGCTGCTGTTTCTCAGTCACCTGCAAAATTAAGAAATCTTTTCACCATTCTGATCACCACTTGCGGATTGTGTAATCATAATCAGTTGTGGGAAACTCATAAAGAAAGCATGGCCGAAGACATTTTAATGCAAGCTCGCAGACAAAATCCTGGAGTGGATTTGGTATGCAAATCTGATATTTTCAATCAATCACTGATCCTCCTAAAAGACAAACTTCTGGAAATGATTGGTAAAGATTTGAAGCAAGTAGGTCTTCCCACACCTCAAAGAGATGTGGGTGATCAATTAAGCAGAAAAATGGTAAGAGAAACTAATTATTATGTAGAAAATTTGGATCAATATATATCAACAAATGAACCACTATGGTCAGTGATCAAAGACATGCTTCTAATGCTATCTTAAACTTGGTTTATAAAAAACCAGAGGAATATTTTTTCTTGATGCACCAGGTGGAACAGGAAAGACATTTGTCATAAATTTACTTTTAGCCAAAATCAGGAAGCAATCAAAAATTGCAATTTCAATGGCTTCTTCTGGTATTGCTACTACTTTACTTCATGTGGGTCACACTGCTCACTCAACTCTCAAATTATCTCTTAATCTTTCACATACTGAAAATCCTCTATGCAATATCAGATCAAGCTAAGGTGCTACAAAATTGTGACCTTATCATCTGGGATGAGTGTACAATGGCTCACAAACACGCATTGAAGACTCTAAATCGAACTCTTAGAGACCTGCGAAATAACCAGGCAGTTATGGGTGGAGTTGTTGTACTCTTAGCAGGTGTTTTGACAAACACTGCCTGTCATTCCAAAAGGAACAATGGCCAATGATTTTAAACCTTGATTAAAATTTTCGTACCTATGGAGATGTGTGAAGACTAGAACTAAAAACCAACGTGAGAGTTCAATTGCACGGTGATGTGTCTGCTGGACAATTTGCTCAACAGCTGCTAACACTTGGCGATGGAAAAATACCAATTGATCCGACAACTAGACTCATCAAAATTCCAAAAAACTTTTGCAATAAAGTAGAATCTCCTGAAGCATTAGAAAACCGTGTGTTTACAAACATTCAACATCATTTCAACAATCATAAATGGCTTTGTGAATGTGCAATTCTTGCTCCTAAAAATATCAGCGTGAATGCCATTAACCTATGAATACAACAACAGCTTCCTGGAGAAGCCAAAACATACAGGTTGGTTGAAACAGTTGTAAATAGAGACCAAGCAGTGTATTATCTCATCGAATTTCTAAACTCTCTTCAACCTACTGGGATGCCGCCTCACAATTTAGTGCTTAAAATTGGTTCTCCGATTATTCTTCTCAGGAATCTGGATGCACTAAGATTATGCAATGGTGTGACGGGGCAGCACCCGAGCCCCGCAAAGACTGAGCGCCGTCCCCGGCATGCTGGGGAGAAGCGGCGGCTCCGCGCCGGCTCCTGCTCTGTGCGGCTTGTTCTGCCGCGGGCGGGGCCGAGCGCGAGCCCACACGAGCGGCGTCCAGCCACACCACCGCGGCCCCATCCGGGCCGGAAGGACGGGACTCCAGTTCGGCCCCGCTGCGCCAGATGGTGCAAGCACCCGGCGGGACGACACCGCCCGGCGGAGGAGGCAGCCCTGCCCCGCGGCGGGAGACGTCATCGGGGCGGGAAGCTCAAAGGGAGCGCCGCCGCCGGAGTGGAGAGAGAGGAGCCGCCGGACGGAGGGCAGACAGGCGGAGGCATCTCGGGCCCCGGCTACAGAGACTCGGGAGACCCAACCACCTCGGCGACATGACAAGGGAGGTAGGAAGCGACCCAGAGCAGGGTACTGGAACCCGGGGGGTTGGTGTGTTAAGTGGGCCCTCTCCCCCACCAACCAGGACTGGGGGTAGCATCCCCCAGACCTTAGGGCCCTGGGTCGGGGCTCGGACTGAGGGCGGCCCCGAGCCCCCCTACCCTCCCCCACCGGCGCAGACGCCAGTGAGTCAACCCTAATTGAGGACCGATCCTGCCGGACTCAGGGTAGGACACCGGGGTGTAGGGAGCACCAAGGACGAAGACCTCGGGTAAGGGAGGATGGAGGGGTGGGATCGCGGCCCTGCGCGGCCCGGAGGGGGTTGCCCCGGCGCCACGCCCCTCCACAAATGGGATGAGATTGTGTGTAAAAGAATTAATGCCCCATGTGATAGAAGCAACAATTTTAACAGGTTGCGTGAAGGGTGAGGATATATTTCTACCATGCAAACCAATCATCCCTACAGATATGCCCTTCGAATTTAAACAGCTTCAATTCCCAATACAACTTGCCTTTGCAATGTACATAAACAAAGCGCAAGGACAGTCACTTAAAGTAGCTGGAATTGATTTGAGACATGTTGCTTTTCACATGGACAACTCCATGTTGCGTGTTCAAGAGCTGGAAGTTGAAAATATTTGTACATATTTGTTAAGAATAATGAAACAAAAATATAGTTTACAATAAAGTTTTTGATGATAACATGTAAAATTGGTTGTTTTATACTTTTTTATATATCTTTTTTTAATCCCTATAGAACTCAGTGCAACTTTTCGACTATTCAAAAAATGATAATGAACTACTGTTTTCCTAAATGTTGTTCCTCCACTTTTCCGAGCAACGCTGGGTAACTCCAGCTAGTTCAGTATAAACCACTGTTCGAAGGAGGTGCTGCCAGCTATTTGCTTCCCATTCTTTATATTTTCTGCCTTCCCTCCTTTTCCCCAACCCTAGGAACTGAATGCAACAGCTAACTAATATAATATGACCTGTCCTTTCATACATGAGGTATGTTCTCTCTGTGGCTATTGACAAAATTATCTGCTTTGTACAATGAAATCACATGCTACCTACATTTCTGTCCTCTGTGCTCCTGAAAAATGGTGCCCAAGGCCGTCTGCCAGTTACCCTTCGGAGCTGAAGGGACCTCCATCCCACCATTCACCATAGTATGCCAGTTCAACACTGAATTTAAGACAACAGTGTAGGTTTGCTGCCCAATTTTCTGGTTACCTTTTGGTTCCTAATCCCTTTGCGAGGAGATCAAGTCACCACATCTCTCTTCCACTCACTCTAACCCTAACCCAAACCCTAATCCTAACCCTTCAAATACTTGAAAACTATCAACTATTTTAAACACTTGCAAGTAAAATGCAAAGTCTTTCAACGGTCCTGGACCCCTTTTCTTCTTCAGGAAAGAGGGGGAAATAAAGCCTGTACACAAAAAGTAAACAAGACAGTTTCAAAACAGGCTTATATTTCTGTTAGTAGCATTGCCTCAGCATGGAACCACCTTTCTCCATAGTATTAACTTTCACCTTCTCTTATGTGTTCCAGGCTGGCTGGCTGGGATGTTAATGGGCTCCCGCTGTTTTGAGGTCTGCTGTTTAACCTTTGCCTCCCCACACAGCCCTTGAAAGACTTGAGCTTTCTAGGCCAACCACTCTTCAGCTCTTCCAGGAACACAAGGAGGGTTATATAACTTTGACCTACTGGACAACTTAAGTTTGCCTTGTTATGATTCATCACAATGTATTTTAATAATCGTGTGCCTAACTTAATTCTCTAGTATAAAGCTAATGGTGTCTCTGGAAGATGGACTCTAAGATTCATGTCTTCCCCCAGGGCTATGGTTCAGTTTTGTTTTTAACTTTAGCATAGCTTGGAGTCAGCTGAACCCCAAGATTGCAAGTGCAACGCTTTATCTTTCTTTGTTGTTCTCCATCGTTTCTTTAAGTCTCAGCTTGGATGATTTAATTGGGGTTTGTCCTGCTTTGGGCAAAGGGTTGGACTCAATTCCAACCCTATGATTCTATAACTTCTTCTTTATGGAATTGATCTATTTACTGCTCTTATAAAGAATGCTTGCACATCATTCTAAATCATGCACAAATATTTTCAGTTGTTTTGCCCTTTAGGCTGTTTACCAGTTCTATATTATTTTTCCTAAGCGGCCATTAATTGCTTCCATGTAATCATCAGTTCGCATCTGAAAAATGTATATTTTTGACTGTTCACCACTTCTGCTACTGTGTCTATAAATCATTTGGGGACATAGTTTGCATGACAGATGTTAAATAAAACTAGAGTTATGTTGCATTGTATTGCTTAATTACTCTGTGGGAGTCTTTAATGTTTGCTCCCGTTACTTCTCTATCCATATAGTGTACTACTATAAACTTAAAAGTCTACAAAGGAAAGAAAAAGTAATTCCTGGAAAGTCGACAGAAAACTAAAAGACATTATTTTAAAATATTGTTTGCACATGGAGCAAACAGAATGTATTATGGTGCTTGTACATCCTCAAAAGAATAGATCATTACCCAAGCAACTCTACATGGGAATGCAATGTAGAACAATAATATAGAAGCAAAACCATCTTTTCTGTAGACTTTGCTTAATCTTTTGCTGTGATGGAGCATAATATGTCAATTTATAGAAGCTCGTTTGTTTTGACAAATTTCAACTCCAAATGTTTCCCTGGAATGACTTGTCAGCGCAATGAATTGAGTCTGGAATGACAAGCAGGGGAGAAACATGTTTGGTAATGCTGGGAGAAGTGAGATGTAGGTGACATTGAACATCAGTAGCTGAAGTGACGTGAGCTATAGAAAAAGCAGGCACGGGAGCACAAGGCTTATTAAATCTGACAATTCACAAGAAAAAGTAGGCTTCCAAACATTAACAAAGAACAATGATGGTATGAAAAAGTGAACGTGGCCCAGCGAGTAGAGTGCACCATCCTATCACAGCTCTTGTCATCAGAATGTTCTTTATCGTTGGGCCTGGTATGTTCACAGGAAAGTGTGATGCCAAGTTTAACACATTGCCTGCCTGTCGGTATTTCACGGATAAATGATGCCATGTGTCACTTGGTATTTTATCTTTCTTCCAACACAGAAGCTGACTGGGTTGAAAGGGATCAGCTGACTGGGACAAGGATGGTCTTGCCTGGCAGTCAAAGTGGACAGCAGACCTGCTGGTTGGAGCAGGTATCAAGAGCCAAGGACAAGGGCCAGAGTCAGTCAGAAGCTGGAGCCAAGTGTCAAGCTGGAGGTTAGGCATTAGACTTCCAAGCAGAGGATCAAATTGGAGTCAGTAGTCAGGAGCCAAAGCGATAGGTCAAGCCAGAGATCAGGAATTGGAGCATATCAGGTAACGGAAAAAGAAAGAGGGGTTCAAGGTAGGGACAGGACAGAGGCAAGGCTGAGTGTAAGCCAGGAGCAATAGAAGCAAGATAAAATAAGAACAAGCCCAATGGTAAGCATGAGTATTGAGAAACTGGCTAGCTGCTACTACTGGCTTAGGAACTGACCTGCCACCCCAGCCAATCAACTAGTGTAGCAGTCAGGCAGCCTGATTCAGGCCAACTGTACTGATGATTGTGCCAAGAAATTAATTCTGCTATAGATGCTGATTCCTGACAAAAGACAGACAAAAAACATGGTGTGTTCACAAATGCAGGCTTAGTGTGCTCAAAATGCAATTACATTTCAATAAACTTTGTCAATTAAGCCCAGGTAGAACAGTAGTTATTGAAAGATTTCATTATCTTCATTCATACTCTGGAATAAACCAAAATGTTTTGGGACAGCTCAAGATTGTATTGCTAGAAGTCAGGAATAACTAATGAAGTTACAGATTATCCACACTTGTTGAGCTGTAATTAGCCCAAGAGTAGAGAGAGAGAGAGTGAAGCAAAAGTGACTGTAAGCCACCCTTATATTTTCTCAATTCTGGTTAGTTCAATGCCATACATTGTAACTGGCCTCAGGACAAACAGGAGAGAAGGTGTCTAATTCTCCTGCAAGACATACCCAGAGGAGTTGTTTGCAGCAGGAGATCAGCCAGGGTAAGGAGGAGGTGGAGCTCACACCAAACATTGCATTCAAACTGTGCTCAGCTGGCAGACAGTCCCCCTGGGGATAGAGCTGTTTGAAAAAGAGGAAAACAATTTCAAGCTGTGAATTTTTGAAAGCATTCTTATCTTCCTCCCTTGAGCTGCATGTGTGGCTCCATATATCAATAAGTAACCACTAAACAGTTAACTTCTGTGGGGAAGAAAATAATTTTCTAATCTTGGGGGATGGGGGAAATACCATCCGCATAAAGCAACACTTGACAATAGGATATCCTCCTGAATACCAAGTATATGTTTTATAGCTTGTGCAGCAGTTGTGTAAATTATTGAATTTAACCTGTCTTCCTGAGAAGTGTGGTATCTTTCAAACAGCTGGTATAGTCTCCTAAAGCCAGCTGCACAAACTCCTCCCCTTAGACATGGACTATAGGATACTGATTACAGCCTCTGCCACATCTGTATATGAACAATCACTCTCAGTGGAATTAGAGGAGAAGAAGAAAGAACAATCAGTTGTGTGGGTAAAAATTCAGATCTAATGCATTCACTTCTCTGTATCTTTTCAAAATAAAAGGGTTTTTTTTTAAACAGATGGGGAAGTGGACATATAGTCCTACACAATAATTAGAAAATTCTGAGTGAAATTATCAGGTGATGGATAAAGGAGTGGAAGATTCTTCTGATATAGGGGGAGGAAGCAAGGACACTTCCTGTTTTGCAGCCCCTGACCTTCCCTAAGCATGATTAAAACCAATGCTGCTATACACGCCAAAGGGCAAGGGACTAGAGCCATATTAAATGCCATTTATAGTTTGCTGTCCCCCACTCCCATTTTCAGTTTCAAAGCTACTGCAGACTTTGGCAACTTCACGGGCGAGGTTGCTGGGGACAGAAGCTGAAAAGAATTCAGTTTGGAATTTTACCAGTTGGAAAAGAGTGGGGTACAATTTGGGTTGTAGGATTAGCTGACCGTTTCAGCAATGAAATACTTAGTTTTTAAATGTTCTCTGTAGATTTCCAGGTTGACCGCCCACTGAGAGAATGGGGTAGTTCTCACATCCCAGAATTCTTATTTCAGGCTGTCTGCAGATTCAGGAAGTTGGGAGCGTAGAGGTTTCTATTTTAAAAGCTATCTTTCCAATGTGAAGAGTTAGAACATTTCCTTTTTCATACAGACATAGATGCATTCCTGGAACACAATCCTCTAACAAGAAGTGGGTTCAGCTGCTTTCTCCTGTGACAAAATTGCAGAATACTTAGCATCTGATCTCAGTTAGTGGAAACTAACATAACTTTGTTGAAGACAATGGAAGATGGTTTACATCAGCTGAAGATCTGGTCCATGTGATTTTGGAAAGCACCAAGGAGAGGTATTTTGGAAAGACTGGGGAATGAACAGGTGCTTGTACAGACAGACTGACCCAAATCCTACCCTTTCACTGCTTTGTGGGGAGAACGCAGGGCTAACAGGTGCTCCTGCAATCAGGAGGAGGTTGTAGCAGCTAAGGATAGGCTCTGCTGGTGCTCCATAGGTTTTAGGAGGCAGGAAGGTTTCCTTTCCTACCTGCACAGAGTCTGCTTATTTACGAGTGAGGAATCTCCCCTCTCTGTTGTATTTTTGTCATTCTCCTCCCCATGCTTCTTCCACTTGTGGGTGCTATTGAGAATTGCCCAGCAATACATAGATAAGTGCAGCAAGGAGAGCCTGCCACACTGTCTGGGACCTTACTTAAATGTTGTGTATGTCTCTCCCATCCTCCTGCCCCACTGCTCCACAACATAAAACAGTTCATCTGAGTTTAAGTGCCAAGCTTGACAAGTGTTTTAGGTTAGAGCCCAAATTCCAGTTTCACCCCGGCTTGTTACCTCCCCAGTTTGCAGCGAGGACACAGATTAAACCACCAGTCCTAATGGTGTCCTGCAATTTCCCCAGGTGCCTGGAATGACAGACAATTTTTCCCCACAGTTCACAGGGGAAAAATCTGAGATCAGCTCAGTTTAGTGCTGTGTAAAGAATTATGGGATATGACACCAAAATGCCAAGCAATGTACACAGGCTTATGCAGTACCAGGAAAGATACAGTAGCTTGGCCTTTGTAGTGTGGCTGCCCACATCCTGGAGAAGCTAATCCCCAAGGCAACCAGCAAGAGGCACCCTCAGTGGTAGGTGCATTCCATGCCACCACAAAAAAGCAAGGAGCCAGACTTTATCTTGGGAAAGTCATAGTGAAAAGCGTCAGAAGAGAGGAAATTTCTAAAAAAAAAAAAAGTCCCTAGAAAGGTCAGAACTTGACATTCCTATCACTACTATTTTTTTTCAAGAAAGCTGGAAGTCTCTTTCAGATGTGCAGCAGCTGCATGGTCCAAAAAATCAGCAGTTTGGTATGCTGCCCTCCTGCCCTTTACATTCTTGACTGGACTGACCATGGGTGGGCTTTCTCTGCACACTTTCTAATGCTGGTCCAATATCTTCTTCCTTTTATCCCTTTTCAACCCATAGTTTAAAATGTCACTACACTGAGGTTTAGTAAAAAGGAGGTTTTACAGAGCCCTACTTCAATGTAATATGTGTCTCCCCCATCCACCCCAGCAAACAATTTAGAGCTGTGAAACAGCAAAGCATGTGCTTAGGTCCCAGTAAAGTCATCTGGGATCTGAGTACATGCATACAGCACATATTTTCATATTTTGGAAAGTTGCTATATAAACTTATCAATAAACTAGGTAAATACAACTTAGAAGGGGCTACTATAAGGTGGGTGCATAACTGGCTGGATAACCATACTCCGAGAGTAGTTATTAATGGTTCACAATCCTTCTGGAAAGGCATAACAAGTGGGGTTCCGCAGGGGTCTGTTTTGTGACCAGCTCTGTTCAATATCTTCATCAACGATTTAGATACTGGTATAGAAAGTACGCTTATTAAGTTTGCAGATGATACCAAACTGGGAGGGGTTGCGACTAATCTGGAAGATAGGGTCATAATTTAAAATGACCTGGACAAATTGAAGAAATGGTCTGAGGTAAATAAAGAAAATTTAATAAAGACAAAAGCAAAGTGCTTTTAGGAAGGAACAATCAGTTTTACGCATACAGAATAGGAAGTGACTGTCTGGGAAGGAGTATGGAAGAAAGGGATTTAGGGGTCATAGTGGACCATATGAGTCAGAAGTATGATGCCGTTGCAAAGAAAGCAAACATGATTCTGGGATGCATTAACAGGTGTGTTGTGAGCAAGATACGAGAAGTCATTCTTCCGCTCTACTCTGCACTGTTTAGGCCTCATTTGGAGTATTGTGTCCAGTTCTGGGCACTGCATTTCAAGAAAGGTGTGGAGAAATTTGAGAGGGTCCAGAGAAGAGCAATGAGAATGATTAAAGGTCTAGAGAAAATGACCTATAAGGGAAGACTGAAGGAATTGGGTTTGTTTAGTTTAGAAAAGAGAAGATTGAGGGGGGACATGATAGCCGTTTTCAGGTATCTAAAAGGGTGTCTTAAGGAGGAGGGAGAAAACTTGTTCATCTTGGACTCTGAGGATAGAACAAGAAGCCATGGGCTTAAACTGTAGCAAGGGAGGTTTAGGTTGGACATTAGGAAAAAGTTCCTAACTGGCAGGGTAGTCAAACACCCTAGATAAATTGCCCAGGGAGGTTGTGGAATCTCCATCTCTGGAGATATTTAAGAGTAGGTTAATAAATGTCTATCAGGGATAGTCTAGACAGTATTTGGTCCTGCCATAAGGGCAGGGGACTGGACTTGATGACCTCTCGAGGTCCCTTCCAGTCCTAGTATTCTATGATTCTATGATTCTATATGCTGACTCCCACTGACTTCTGTGAGTCCCTATGGGTACGTCTAGACTACATGCCTCTGTCGCCAGAGGCATGTAGATTAGGCTACCGGACATAGTAAAATGAAGCGACGATTTAAATAATCGCCGCTTCATTTAAATTTACACGGCTGCCATGCTGAGCCGACAAACAGCTGATCAGCTGTTTGTCGGCTCAGCGCGATAGTCTGGACGCTCCCCTGCCGACATCAAAGGTATTTGTCGACCACCCAGGTATGCCTCCTGGGACGAGGTTTACCTGGGTGGTCGACAAATACCTTTGATGTCGGCATGGGAGTGTCCACACTATCGCGCTGTGCCGACAAACAGCTAATCAGCTGTTTGTCGGCTCAGCGCGGCAGCCGTGTAAATTAAAAATGAAGTGGCGATTATTTAAATCATCACTTCATTTTACTATGTCCGGTAGCCTAATCTACATGCCTCTGTCGCCAGAGGCATGTAGTCTAGACGTACCCTATGTTAGCACAGATATCCACCCACTTGGAGTTCCTTGCTGATCTGGGTTTTTCCCCCTACTTGTCAGTTTCCTCTGCCTTTAACTACACTATGGCTATGACTATACTACAGGGTTTTTGTACAAAAGCAGCCATTTTTGCGCAAAAACCCATGGAGCATCCACACCTCAAGCATGTTTTTGCACAAGAAAATTTACAGTAAAATGGCAGAACAGAGGGCTTTTTGTGGTGTAGGAGTTCTTGCACAAAAAGGTGTGTGTGGACACTCAACAGGGTTTCTTGTGCAAAAAGAGCCTATCACAAAAAGCACAGGTGCTCTGATGGCCATTCTTTGAATGGCCATCAGAGCTTTCTTGTGCAAAAGCACATGGCAGTATGGACGCACTCTTGCTCAAGAACTTTTTGCAGAAGATCTTTTCCTCAAAAAGTTCTTGAGCTAGACGTCTGCAGTGTAGACTTAGCCTAACAGTAAAGTGTGAGAGCTATGTTCAGCGGTGGGTCCTGAAGACATCTCACTGATCAATCAGCAGGGTGGCTGGCAGAGAGGATAGGAGCAGGGGCTTGTGGAGAGGCATTGCGAGTGGCCAGTAGGGTGGCTGGTGGAAAGGTGCCATAGGTCACAGGTCACAGTCTGGTTCTATGTAATTGCTTAATGGTATGCTTCAGAATGAAGTTTTGCCTGCACTTGTTGCTTACTCTTTCATTAATTAATTATTAAGAATGATTACTTACATTATACATTTGCCGAGTGTCTTTTACACCAGTTCCTTTTTTCTGGTTGGGAATGCCTATTATCTATCTAGAGAATTTATGCATCAATCTGTCTAGGAGTCTGTATCTGCAAGAATGCCTCCTAAATGGTAAGAGCTAGGACCACCAAATTTGACATGCACCTTCCTCTTATCCTAATTTAAAGCAAGGTAAGAGTTTGGTTGTGCCAGGAAAATGGGATGTGCCTAGAGCTGCTGCCTGGGGTGAGGCAGCCCTGCCTCCAGGAGCCACTGGCTGGGCCTGGGCCATACAGCCTCAGACACCCCAGGGAGTGCTGTCACCAGTGAGCTCCTCCCCCCACCCCCGACTTCCCTGTGCCCTGCCATGAGTCTTCAGGTCTGAGTCCCCCACCCCCTACCCTGACTCCTGCACCCCCCACACACCCTCTTAAGCCCCCACCAGGACTCAAGCAATACTGGGAAAACTCTCTAGTCTACTCTATATTTGAGAGAGTTTGTGTATCTCTCTGTCTGTCCATCTGTGAGTCTGTTTGTTCAAGAACTCCTCCCAAATGGTAAGAGCTAGGACCCCCAAATTTGGTCTGCAGCTTCCTCTTATAGTTTAAAGCAAGATCAGAGCTTGGTTATGCCAGGGCAATGGGATGTGCCTGGAATGCAATTGTTTCTCATCAAATGGAAAGGGAGGGGTCAGTTTGCAGGGACAGTTATGTTGCATAGTGACCAAATCAGGTCTGCAAGGGGACAGATATGGGGACCAGGACAGCTATAACCCCAGTAGGATAATGGGAGGCAGAAGTAGAGAAAGAAGAGTTTGTTTGTGTTATTGAAGAGTTTGTTTGTGTGTCTGTCTGTCCTCCAGTTGTGCCCACTTTAGCCACCATGGACAGGCCTTTCTCACCTGGCCCCAAGAATTTGTCCTCTCTCCCCGGAGCATACTGCGTACTGGACCCTTCAACCCCGGGCCCAGCCCAGACACATGATTTAAATGAATCCGAGAAATGCCAGGACAATCCTCTAGTTATTATATATTTTAGAACAGAAAGCAGACATTATTCAATCATGTGCTCTTGGATGAAATTTTAGGTACCATTCCTGGCTCTTAAAATAAATAAGTCCCTGATCTTGCCTAAGTCATTTCTTAATGGAGCAAATGTTGCTGTAGGACTGACTTGTACAAAATCATTGTTGTTGGTCTCAGTATCATCCTCCGTGTTTCATTTATTAGCTTTTATATCTCAACAACAGCTCACACGATCCCACTGAAATATCTTTGGTTCTCTATCTGTGTTCTTTATCCATGTCAGTGTCTCAGTGGCAGCTGTCAAAGCCATTTATGGAAATGGCACATCTGTTTAGTTTAGAAGCCCAAAGGACCCAACTGCACTAATTCTACTTTGACCTATCACAGCTAATAGGATGGAATGGTCATTTAATTATTGTTCTTGGCAGCATTCCAGAAAAGCATCAGGGAACAGACTGATGGGTTATAGTTTACTGAGGTAAACTGTGGTGCGCAGCTTGTAGTCTTTTCAAAGGTTAGCTCTACCATTAGAACAGCGAGGATGTAAACAGTCCAACTGAGTATTTTTGTGCCTCATGCAAATAAATCGGTTACATCTTCCTTTCAAATTTGCATTTATCTTAGAATTCCCCTTTGCTAAATTAGAAAATTAGGTGACTAGGGCCCAGTGCAAAGTCCATTGAGTGAAAAGATATCCACTGATTTCAAGGGGCTTTGGATCAAGCCCACAGGATGTAAATAGAAGGATGCTATTATATCTTTTGACCCAACCAGACAGTTAAATTTCATAGCCTTGCAAACTGTTTTCACAGAAATTGATGCTGGAGCCCAGTGTTTCTTCGATGCAATCCCGGTTGTTTAAAAATATATAACATCCTGAGCAGATGAGGAATTCAAACAATCAGACATAGTTTTCTTTGCTTGCAATTTTTAGGCTCATTTCATCCAACACTTTGATAAAAAAAAAAACTCTCTGTAGAGTTTTCTCAGGACCATGCTTAGTGCTTGCCAAAATTATATTTGGAGTTTCCTTGCTGTTTTCTCTCTGCATAGTGAACCATAGACAATTGTTTTTGAAAAACAGAGAAAAAAATCTGGTACCAATCCTTAAAAATGAGAAGAAATATCAACCTAGGCAAGCACTCAACTTGTTTCCAAACCTCATGTAGAATCAACTTTTTCACTCTTATTTGCACTGAGCAGTTCTGTTGAATTGAACATGAATCCTCTGGTCTTGAGTCTCACCTCTTGGCAACTCTGAACACTATTCTTTGGATAGTGTCACCACTGTTCACAAAAGCCTCATTTACCACTCCACTTTTCCTCTTTCTCTTCTTTCATTCTTATATCCCTGATGAGATCTGTTTTAGTAGTTGGGCAAATTCTATCTTAAGTCTACGCCTTCTTATTTCTTCCTCCCTTCTTCAGGCTCCCATCTATCACAATATTCAGGGCATCTCTTGGCCTCCTGAAAGAAAGGTTGCTCTTAAGAATGGGGTGGGGCGTACATTTAAAGTGTTGACATTTTTTGTTCTTCCCATTCCTCTCTAAAATCTTGAAATAATCTTGAACAAAATACAGGACTATGTAGCACTTAATGTAGCCATGTTAGTCTGGTGTAGCTGAAACAAAATACAGGACTACATAGTCCTGTGCTACATAGTCCTGTATTTTGTTTCAGCTACACTAGACTAACACGGCTACATTTCTATCACTATTGAAATAAGCTTGTCTCACATTTTTCTCCTCAGTATCTCTAAACATTTTATCCTGATCTTTCCCACATGGCTTTTGTTCTGGGCATAAAAGTAATCTTTACTAGATATACTGATTACTTTTTTGAGGTCAACTCTGATTTGTTTTCTTAAAGCCTTTTTTGATTTATCAGATGCCTTTGATACTGCAGATTAATGTCTTCTCCTTCACTGCCTCAGCATCAATGGCTGTCTCAAAATGTTTTTCCTCCTACTTATCTGATTTCTATTTCATAGTATCCTGGGCTGATAAGATTTCTTCTGTTCATCTGTCTGTGACTCTTTATTAGGACTCTTATTCTCCTACTCTTTTCTCTTTATGCTTGATAACTGGCATCATTACCACTCCTAGTAGGCAATATCGTTTGTCAGATGACAGTTTATTGTCTTCCTCTTTTTATTCCCTTTCCTTGTATATCTTCATTTTATTTCTACCCTTCTCTTTGAACAAAAGGCAGTTATCTTCAATTAAGTATGGCCAAGGCAGTAATTATTTTCTTTTTCCATGCTCCTGATTCTTTACTCTTTATATGTCCCAAGTTTTCTATAACTGGCAATAATCCCAGGTAGGATGCTGATCTAATGATGGTGAAGGTACTGGATTGAGTCTCTGGAGCAAGTATGGGCAATAAGCATCCTGCGGGCTGGATGTAGTTCAACAGGGTTAGCATCTAGTGAGCTGCCAGATGTTTTATATACCACAGCTCCCATTGGCTGTGATTCATGGTTCTTGGCCCACTCTAGCTCTGGAGGGGAAGGTTCAGTTCCTGGCTTAATCACAAACATTTCCTATGTCACCCTGGGCATATCCTTTAATATACCCTTAGTCTATGATCCCCATTTCTAAAAAAGGGCAAGGCACATCCCCATTACAGGGATATGGATTTCATCAATAATGGTTGTGATATCTCTGATAGCTTAGCAATGGAGAATCATGCAAGCAACTAGATAGACAATTCCAGGTGTCATCACTAGGAGCCCTAACCATAAGCTTTTTCCGGCAAGTTTAACTACACCAGGGCTTTGTCTACACTGCAGGGTTTTTGCACAAGACACCTTTTGCAGAAGAGTTCCGGTACAAAAGCACGTCCACACCTCAAGAGAGTCTCCAGTCTTCACGGATGCTCTTGCAGAAGAAAGCTCTGATGGCCATTCACATGTATTCTTAAGCCTTACAGAGAAAACATATCAAAACGGTAAAAGAATCTACACACATGCTACTAACTTTACTAGACATCCCCTCAACTCCAGCAGGAGCTCCGATAGGTGATCTGTCCTCCAAACCCCATCAAGGGTTTTTTCCTGTGGTTAGAAGTTCATAGCAACTATTAGCTCAGAACAAGCACCCACAAATGTATTAATCAAAACTTTATGCAGTTTGGATCTTTGATCTGGGGACTCTGAGAACAGCTGATCATCAACCAAACTTTTCTTCTTCAGGGCAAAGCTAAAGAGGCTGAGTTCTTGTTTAACCCAGAGGGGCACAATTTGCATATACACTCTTTTAGAGAATTTCTGGGAAACCTATTGAACTTTATTAACCCTATAAATTAATTCTTGTTTGACACATTGTTCAATTTAGTCCTTTAATCATTCAGGCCCACAAAACCTTTGTATTTGATATAATGGCTCCAAAGATACTTAAACCTAATTTAATAAGCTCTTCAAAATATATTGATGGAAATTGTCATATTTGCAGGGGTTTTTTTTTTTTTTTTTTTTAAATAAGGTGCCAGTACTCCAGGGGAAAAGATGTTGAGCTCTGACTGGAGATGCTAGTACTGCATCTGGAAATGCCGGTACCAGGAAGTCACATCACAAAAAAAGCACTGCATATTTGGCATAACCATATAACCAGGAACATAAGAATTGCCATATCTGAAGAGACAAATGGCCACTCTAGACTGGCGTCCCCTCTGGAAGGGGCCTATATCTGATATTTCAGAGTAAGGGGAAAGAATTAAATATATCCAGACAATTTTACTGTTGTACTATAACATGTTCTAACTTTTCTTCCTGAACCCATTTGCTTCACCCTGGAGGCATGAAGATTGATACAGTTTAAAGCACACAAAGAGCAAAAAGGGATTTCACATTTTTTCTATTTGTCGCTTTCTGACAGGAAGTCTGTTTATATAGATTAACTTCTTCTATTTTTGCAATATACAGAAAACTTAAACTCCCACCTACACACATTTACATACTGTGTTGTGCTGTTTATTCTCTGCGTCCTCATTTATTAACACAAATATGATTTATCAGTGTGAAGCATCTGAAACATAGGGAACGGTTTATTTAGCAATTACCTTATGTAATTATCAGTATATATTATGCAACTACAGTACTTGATTTATTTAATAAAGGTGTTTATTTTGTTCATTTGTTTTAAATCTTTCGGTTTGCAGATTTCCAATGCTGATGATAAAGTTATTTAATAAACCACAAAACAAATGTGTATTGGTCAGGGAAAAGCTCATTTTCATTATTTTCAAACTCTCACAAGGAGCAATCTTATTTAAAGCCAGGAGACATACAATACATGCACATATAATCCAATTCATGACATTACATGTTAATTGTGTTAATTAACACTCAGTTTTTACTAGTAGTGGCTCCAAATCAAAGATTCATGGTCTTTTGTGTGCATATTTAGCTGTATAATAATATTTGTTGTATATGATAATGCATTAAATACGTATCATGTGTATAAAAGAAGCCTCACAATGATAAACTAAGAGAGAGGTTACCTAGTTTGTTTGGGAATGATGGATACAGACAACTTGATAAGCACATGAAGCAAAAGGCTGAAGGGCAACATTCCTAAGATGAAATCCTACCTTTATTGTAGTCAGTTCCAGCTCCGGCATCAACCACATTTCAATGCTTCTGGGCAAGTTAGTAAATTTTCTCTGCCTTTGTTTCCCAGTCTCTCAAATAAGATAACACTTATTTGACCACTCACATGGATATTGTGAAAAAGTCTCAGAGGGAGAGGGACTGTTAGCCTGTAACTTTAAAAATGAGTAGTCCTGTGGCACCTTAGAGAGTAACATATATATATATATATATATTGGATCATGAGCTTTTATTGATGAATTTTGTGTGAATTTTAAGTGTTGGAAAAGCACTTTGATCATAAGCGTTATGTTAAGTATTATCAAGAGAGTTGCAGTTCCTCCAACAAAAGTCTTTAAATGCCCTTTTGAAAGACAAAAGGTCGAGTCTAATATACAATAATATTCTGGTGTACTTTAGACAGGACAGTTTTTTCTCTGAGAAAGCAGAGTAGAAAAATCACATAAAAGAGCATGCAATGAATTGATTTAATTCATTATACATTAGGTGCTTTTAGCAGATTGCCCACCTCCTTAGGGAATGGAATAATCTGTTATAAAAGCTGTTTGGTACTTTACTTTGGGCACTGTTCCTTTCTGCTGTTGTAAATGGGTTTGTCTGCTAAAAGAAAGTGTTAAGTTTCTAATCTATCCTAAGGCAACAAAAGCAATATGATAAGTGCTCTTGATAGGTTATCTACTGAACTGCTCTGGGTCGAGATGTGTTGGATTAGCATCTAATGATCACAAAAAATATATTATTACCCATCAGTATTAAGAGTTGGAGGAGATTCACACATCAATATGGAACAGCTAATTCATACAGAGCAGATTTTAGTTCCAATTATGTAGCTGTGTGCTTGTCACATCTGACTAATTCCTGATTTGACAGAGTAACACCAGCTTTTTTTCACACTTTTTCTTTAGTTCAGTGCTAAGAAAGTGGCATCCACTCTACCAGGGCAACAACAGCAGAAAACACTTTCCCCAGGTCCTGAAGTGTGTAGTCAAAGCTTCTTTGAAATCCATGAGAACAGGACAAGGGCAGTGATTCATAATTAGGATTCCCATGCATTGCTCCATAGCCAGGAGGTATAAGCAAATTAGAGCTAGTCAGAATGTTCCAAATTTCATTTTAAAAACAGAAGAAGAGCCAGTGGATCAATTTCCATGCTAAACACATCTTCCTCTCTTCTGAACATAAAGGAGAAAATTCTGTTAGGCTGCACTAGCTTCCATTGTGTAGAATCATACTCCAGTAACTCAGCCAGACACGAGGGGTCTATTACAGGAGTGAGTGGGTGAGTTTCCGTGCCCATCATTGTACATGTGGTCAGACAAGATGATCACGGTGGTCCCGTTTGACCATGAAAGGTGCCTGAGAGAACTCAAGTCCAATCAATCACTTCCTAAATTATAAAGGATAAGAAAGTATTTTATGTTTTAAAAAATGGAAGTGAAACCAGCATGTATGAATCTAAGTGTGCAATGTCTTCTAGATTTGAAGAAATTTCCATGCACCATCCTATTTGAAAGTAATTAAGTATGAATAATCTATAATCTACTGAATTTTGGTACCATTGACATAATATGCATGATCTGGCTGTGGTTCAATTCAAATATTTGACTACAATTCCTTATGCTTAAATGATTTGGCATGCTTTCCTACATTTAGACTTCTGTGTGTTACTCTTGGCAAACCCTTTTGAGGGAAGATGATGCAAATCCTCCCCTCACACCCTCTTGCAATGCTTCTTATGAAAGGAACCACTCTCTGCATGGAGCTATTGATGATTAAATTGACAACAGCTCCCATAAAAGCCAGCCATTCCAGCATTTTGTCTTGTTACAATCCATGTAAATCAAAGCAACATTTCATCTTTTATATATCTGAAGGTGGGCTTTCCTTTGAAACATGGATGATAACTTTATAAAGAGCGCCAGCAAAATAGACCAAATTATGAAATCTCTACTTCAATCCTTTCATTCTAAGTAAATATATGGCTTATGAAAGGTTCCTGATAGAAGACAAGTTCAATGAATAATATCCTAAATTAAAAGGGACAGAAAAGCATTACATACTTTAAAAATGAAAGTGAAACCAACATGTATACATGAAATATACTATTATTTTTAATAACGCTGGCATTAGAGATATTCTTTCTCTGTCTTTCTTTCCTATTCAAAGAATACAATATTTTAAAGACTTTTAAAGTTAAAGTCAAAATATTAAGGCCCAGACTTGATTGCTGGCATACTTAAATTGAATAATAGGTTCACGGTTTGAAATAGTCATAGCCTGCTCAAATTCACAATATTATTTTTATCAGCAAAAACAACATTTGGATTTCAATGTTTCTTACCCTTCATGACTTAGAATTTTATGTAGCTTGCCTGTAATTTTCTCCCCTGAAGCTTTAATCAACATTGTTGCAATAGTTCAGTTTGACTTTCCCTTTATCACTTTTGCAAATGGTTGTCTCTGAAGTTAGCTCGTAAAACCAATTCAACAGACAATACAAGAGATGGACCACAACTTCAGTATCAAAAATGGCCAGAGGATGCTCACGTGTGCTACTCAGAAATCCTATATGCAAGTTGACTTGCATGATATAGTAGAAAACTGGAAATTGTACAAGAATTTTATGTGCAGAGATTATATTCTATAGATGCATACACACACCAGAAAAATGTACTGACTTCACAGTATAGAAATAGGTTGGAAGAAATATTTTGGCATCAATGGATGGAAGCAGTTGTATAAATAATCATTATACTCTGGCATTTGAATGATACAGACATAAGATAAAGTTCTGACAATACAGCTAGGGCTGTACAGAACATACATATCTGGGTGCAAAAGTCTGACTATCTGGGGTGTGTTGCATCACTCTGCAGTATAGTTCAGGCTTATAAAAACTGGGGTGTGATTGACGTGCTGTAAATGCACAAACATAGCTGGGAGTGACTTGCATGCTAGAGATTGATTGCGAGCTGCCCAGGATTAGAGTCAACAATAACAAAATGATACAAAGGGTGCTCTGGATTAGAGGGCAGAATTGACAGTTTAGTCTAGATTGCACCCTTGGTATGCCACAGTCAGCTGCTGCTTTGAGCCTATGGTCCATTAGTTATAAAATTACCTGAAGAATTTACTCAGTTATCTAGTATACACACTAAATCACTTTTAAAATCATAATTCATTAGCTTGTGATTCACTCCTTCCCCTTTTTGTCCTCACAGGACACTGGTCTGAAGGATTCTCTATGGCAGAGGTTGCATGCAGATAAGGGAACCAATCAGTTTCACTCTCTCCTCTCTGCTTGTTTCCTTGATATCCCTGTTGCATTTTACGATTGCTCCTTGGTTCCTACCATCCCACCACCCTTTTAGTTCCAAACTCAATAATTACCTGCTGAGGAGCATTTATTGCCAAGAAGAGACAGGGCGAGGTTCCAGGGAACAGTCTCCAGACACTCCACTTCCCAGCTTTCAGAGACCTTCCCCTATCTTTATGACACCACCACTGCAGTCCCACCTGCAAAATCCAGGAAACATCTAGATTTCTAAAGATTTATCATTTGTACTTATATTGGCCCCGAATCTCTGCTTTCATACACATTTGTATCATTCAGTTTCCAACCACTGAGGATTCCATTGCGGGGGGCAGGAAGGAGTTTTCAACTCACATGAAGTTGTAATAGCCAGCTCTTGTGTCCATCTCCCCTACTCTGGGTTAGACACAGTACTATGGTAGAGCACAGTTATGGCCCCCAATTGTCATCTTGTAAATAGTTCTTTAGGGATTTGTCATGATCATGAGGGTTAGCCAGCAGCCTGGGGACTAAGGGGTTAACTATGTCCCTTACCTAGCCAGGTGGAGTGGCCAATAGGAATGTAGGTAGGAATTTCAAACTGGGACAAAGGAATTTTTGGTTTTTCCCTCCTTTGATCTGGGCAGTTCTCTCTAGCTATTGAGGGAGACAGACACTATGTCTCCCTCCAAGAAAAGACTCTTTCTTCACTTTCTGTAAGTAGGGTAAAGTTTAGATAAATCCATTAGGTTTCATTGTTTTATGGTTTGGGTATGGGATCTGCTATCTGTGCACTTTTTAAAAGATGATTTGGCTTTTTTTTTTTTTTTTGGTAATTAAGTTCTAGTCCCACTGAATTTCTCCATGAGTATATTATTTGTTACTTTTCCATCTAGCTATTATGCTTGCAACAGGAAGATTGTGGTGCTAATAAAAGTTTTCTCTTTTCTTTTTATTAACCTGGTATTGGTTAATGATGGCGTCCTGCTTTTTACTTTAGGGGTGAGATTTTTCCAAATGGTCTCTCCCCTGGTTTCTTTATTAATTTGGGTGGTGGCAGTGGATATTCTATCCCCAAAAAACAGGGTTTTAAGATTTTGGGGGAAGTTTTATACCAAAGTCTGGTAGATAAGGTTTTGGGGTACGCTTGCTGGCCCACACTTCTGCATTTATCGTGCCAGAATGGGGAAGGAGACATGACAGGATTATACTCAGATGACATAAAATTGAGCCCAGGAGCCAGAGCCCAGATTCAAGAAGACATAACTTTTGAATCACCTATGGTGAGCTAATCTCAGCCCAGGAGAGAGAGGGTATGTCTACACTACAAAGTTAATTTGAACTAACAGCCATTAGTTCGAATTAACTTTGATAGGCGCTATACATGCAAACCGCTAGTTCAAACTTAATTCGAACTAGCGGAGCGCTTTATTCGAACTAGGTAAACCTCATTCCACGAGGACTAACGCCTAGTTCGAATTAACTAGTTCGAATTAAGGGGCTGTGTAGCCACTTAATTCGAACTAGTGGGAGGCTAGCCCTCCCCAGCTTGCCCTGGTGGCCACTCTGGGCACCACCAGGGAAACTTTTCTGCCCCCCTCCCAGCCCCGGAGCCCTTAAAGGGGCAAGGGCTGGCTACGGTGCCCATGCCAGGTGCAAGCCTGCCAGCACCCAGCCAGCAGACTCTGCACCTGGCACGGCTCAAGTCAGCCACCTGCTGCCACCCAGCCCTCCGCCCCTTCCCGGGACCAGGCTGGCGGCTCCCGGGAGCCTGCCCAGGTCCTCAAGAGGCGGGTGCCCGCCTGGTCTAGTGCAGACATCATGGATCTCATCCACGACCTCCGCACTAGGCACAGGAAAGTGACCGTCTAGGGCAGGATAGCTGCCAGCCTGGCCACCCAGGAGCAGGTTTGCATGAAAATCAAGGTGGTCCAATGAGACCCCCGACCCTGAGCCCTGAGCTTAGAATGGCCATACTGGGTCAGACCAAAGGTCCATCTAGCCCAGTAGCCTGTCTGCAGACAGCAGCCAACACTAGGGACCCAGCAGCTCCACACTCTAAGTCCTAATCTGATGCCCTGCCGGCACTGCTTCCGGTCATCCTTAACCTCAGTTCAGGGTCCACTCAGTGTGGACATGCTAGTTCGAATTAGCAAAACGCTAATTCGAAGTAGTTTTTAAGTCTAGATGCGCTAATTCGAACTAAGTTAGTTCGAATTAGTGCTGTAGTGTAGACATACCCAGAGAGAGAGAGAGAGAATCTGGACCCACTCCACTTGCAACAGCTCAGTCTGTCTACCTCTAGACTGCAAGCCTATTTTGAAAGAGCCTTTTCAAAAGTATCTTTTGAAAAAGAGTGTCTAGATAAGAAGATTTTCTGAAAAAGCGGCTCACTTTTTCAAAAGAAAGTCTTGACGCTTTCTTTCAAAAAAGCCCTATTTTCACACAAAAGATGACTTTTGAAAAAAGGCATTATTCCTCGCAGAATGAGGTTTACCGCCGTCGACAAAACCACCACATTCTTTTGATTTACTGTCGACAGAACACGGAGGTAGACTAGATGCAGGAAAAGTTTTTTCGAAAAAAAGGCTACTTTTTTCGATAAAACCCTGTAGTCTAGACTCACCCTTTGACTACAATCACAAAAAACATGCAAATGAACTGAAATGCAAGGAGAACTGACAGCGAGGAAACACTTTCACTTACAATTTACAGGTTCAAACCAAAATTAGAACCTCCATCCTGAGTCTGAACTATCCTCAGAGTGTTCCTTCAAACTATTCCTCTCTTCCACAGTTGCCATCCTTGAACTAAAACACTACATTTAACTGTATTCATGTGTAAATCAAATTCCTTTAAATTAGGAATCTTATTAACAATCAAACTTTACTATCCTCATGTATTATAATACAAATGAAATGCTTGGCAATTTGAACCTATTTAATTAATTTAATAATACCCTTACTATGCTATCGACTGAAAAATTCATTAATATTATTCAATGAACATTTTTTTCTGATTAAGTGCGGTGGCTTCTTTTTCACTGTGATGGCTGTATAGGGATTTTTAGTGGAAACAGTCACCACAGCATAAGATCATCAATAATGGAAATAATTCACAAACTAAAATTAGAGCCTCATTATTCAGAAGCCTTTAATATCTTTTTTGCCCCCTCCTACTAAATCTAATTCAGTTGTGGAATGATTAGATTATTTTGCAGAGAATTCAAAACCAATTAATGTTTTACTACCCAAGCGGTATTGAATTATACATGGATACATCTACATAGCTGTTAGAGGTGTGCCAACACACAGAGGGTATGTCTACACTACCACCCTAGTTCGAACTAGGGTGGTAATGTAGACATACCCAGAGTGGCATAAACTCCCTTCAGCATCAATGGAATGCTACTAGAATTGTAGTCTGAGGGCTGCCAAAATTTTAGGCTATTCCAGCAAGGATACATAAGTGCCTTCCTTTCCTTTAAGAAAGTAAAGGCGGTGGGCGGGCGGGTGGAGGGGAAGAGCTGGAGGTTCTGACTCTCTGTCCAAGACTCTCTCTGTGTTTGGGATTCAGATTCTTGGCTTTGCTATAGGAAAGCATGCCAGGGAGGAGGAATTCTGAACTTTGTTACAAGATGGGCTGAGGAAAACTTGTGTTTCTCAGAAGGAGGACTAGAAGAAACCCCTGCAAATGAAAATTTGTTCTCCTTTGAACTTCGCTACAGACCCTCTGAAGAAGTATCTGTGACGTCAAAACCAAACTGAAGAAAAGGCCCGCCTCTGGGAAGAAAACATTCTTTATTTGTTTTGGACTTTGCCAGTAACCCTAGTCTGAAGAGTCAATGAACCCACAGAAAAGAAAACCTCTGGGAAAGGGGATTTTTCAGTTGTTTCAACTTTGCATGTGCTATAAGAACGACAATGAAAATGCATAATTGGATTTGACATTTATTGACAAAAATGAAGGAAAAAACGAGGACTAGATGAATCATTCTGGTGAAAGTCCAGTACCATTGGAATTACATACAGTTGTGTCTGCCACATCAAACCAGGAAACTTTGAGCTTATTTTTGTAAACTACAAGTTACTACTACTTAAACATATATTCCCGCGCTGAAAAAATTTAAGGCTAATTGAAATGATAACCATATAGCACTGGTGGGCAAGAATGCCATGTGCGGCCCTTCAGGGTTCGTTTACCATTGCCTACACACACAGAGTTGCCAGATTCTGCTGGTTTCTGTCTGAGTAGGATTTCCCCCTACTGGTGTTGCCAACGCGACATACATGTAAAGAAAGGGTACAAGACGTGAGGTGTGTGCTGATTACTCACAATGTTGACAAGAAAAGCTGGACAGTCCCTCTCCAGCAATGGTTCTCAAACTGTGGTCCATGGCCACCTCCCAGGTGGTCCGCAGCTCAAGCTCAGCCTCCCTCCCCCTGTTCTCACACATCAGGGCACATATATACCAGCGTGGCACAACTATAGTAGGTGCTGTCGTGCAGGAATAGGAAACTGGTGGAGGGATGAGCTTGGGATGAGCTTGGGATACTTGGGATACTTGTCTTTTGAGCAGGTGCCCAGCCCCAACCTATGTTCCCATGACCTTCCTGACAGACATTTAAGCTACTGCCATAACCTGTGCCTCGTAACCAATCTGCTGTCTACTTCCTGATGTCCTTGCCTTGCCAGGCTTCCAGTCTATCACAAACCACCCTATGGGCTCTGTAGTCTTCATTAAAATGACCTTAGTGGGGCAGGTGCTTCCTTGCTGGAATCCACCACAGTGTGACCATTTTGATTTTTGTTGTGCAGTCGAATCATGGATGCTACTACTACCAGTCTCATGTGAAGTCACTCTTGAGGTCCTCCGCATGGGTAGATAAGAGGGCCTTAGTTCAATCCACATTAGTTGGTAATTCCTGACCAAGTATTTATGTCTCTACCCCCTATGCATTTCTATAGGTGAATTTATATCCCTGAAAAACAAAGTTTGTTAGAAATTGCGGTGAACCTAAATTACTATACTTGAATGGGGATGTTTTAAATGGGACTGATAAAATTTTCGTTGAGGTTCAGTAGTACACTAAACAGTGTCTGCATTGTGCTATGTGATTCCTTTCCTAACTCTTTCTGATGATAGCACTGCTAACCGCTACTGTTCATTTTCCTTGGTTAATAATGATTCAGCCATAAAGCTGCAACCAGGATCACTCATGGTACATTCATACTAGGAATAATAGCTGCATGTTCACCACATTAGCAAACATTGTCCCTTCATTACTTAATAAAGATAAGGGAGGTTTGTGGATGATGGAAAAGGGTCTTTGCAAATGCAAAATATGTACCTCAAATAGAAGATTAAAATCGGTACAACTCAGGATGTTTGTTATTAATCCTAGCCTGAACCTACTAATGAACCTGCACTGAAGCCAAAGAATTAATATCTAAAGAAATTTTTAAAAAATGCAAAATTGGCAAAGTGGAAGAAAATTAACAGCTAAACAACAAGGCAACAGGGAAAATGTTTCACAACAGTAAATGTATTGCCACTCAGGCATTCAATGCCTAAGTAATTTTGGTCCATTGATTTTATGAGAGTACATTTAAAAGATATTTAAAGATACATTTGAGTTGCATTCTAAACTATGAGAAATATTTTGTTGAGTAGGCAGCCAACGTCAGCAGACTGAAAACCCTGTTTTAATAAATAAATTTCATCTACAAAAGCACCAAAATGGGTGAATTCGGTGTGTGCATAAAATCTCAGAAAACAAGGTTTTTTTCCAAAACTAAAACTACATTTACTTAAAATAAACTTTAAAAACAAAAGTGAAATAACTGGCAGCTATTGGAGAGTTAAGGACGTTTTATTGCTTAATACTTGGCAGCTTATCCGATCCCTCCATGAGAGTTGTTTCCATCTAATTTATGTCTGAGTGTTTTGTTTTCCTATGTCATAACTCTTCCAGGTGTTTCCGTCTTCACTGGCCAAAGCATCCATTTCCTCTCCTTGTATCTGTGGCCTTTCCCCTTATGGGCACAACCTTGCAAGTTACAGGGCAGCCTCAATGCCATTTTGACTTCACAGGGGATTTTTTTTTTAAAGTGTGAGTAAGTATAATGCTGGTATAAATCCTTGGCTGATGAGCCTGAAAGAGTTAACTCCTCTCTTTATCCATAGAACAGTCTTCCTCAGATTGATATATTATTGCACCTCAACTCTTCAGGGCATGGTTGGTATAAAGAGTGTTGAACAGTACTTCTGTGGGAGATGAGGATGTTTGGCATCTCCTAAGAGTTGCTCAACACCTGGCAGTCTAGTTCTCTATTAGGGTACTAGATAGCCACTCAAGAAAGAAAAATGTAAGAAATGATTTTAGGTGGCATGACTTAAAATACTAGCTTGGAAAGTTGGTGTATGCTATAGATCAAGCAATGGCACTGTTTCCAAAATAAACATTAACTTCTCTGCCATCTTGCCTTTCTCATCATGAATTAATCTCTCTGACTTAAGCATCTAGGTCCAGTACCCATCTTGGTTCTCTTCATCAACATTTGCATAGTCTGTCTCTCTCCTTCCTATCTCAGAGTCAGTCAGTATGTTTATTTAAAAAGGCATGAGTCGGAATTATAGTTAGTGATGGATGAGGTTAATATCCTTAGTGCCCAAATGAAATATTTGCTTTAGCATTTATTAGAGAAATCTAAAGTACAAAATATAAATAATACTTTGCCACACACCGAAATAGTTAGCAAATTAGCATAATTTAAAATTGCCAAAGAACCCCAAAGGACTTAAATCCCTAAATTATTATAGAGGACAAAGGAAAGCCATAAGTGTAAATTGTTCTTTTTCTTGCTGACTGCAGGAGTAGTACCCTTAGGATATTATGATGACTAATGTAGGTTTACTAGTCCAGAAAACATACAGAAAGTACGTGTGCCATTCTGATCTCCTGATTGAAAGTAAAAACATTGCAAAGATTGAAAATAAAATTATTCAAGATATTGTTTCCATAACTTAGGAACAAAATCTCAATATTCAATACCCTGGAATTAAGACACACTGCCATATAAACAAGCTGGTAGAGAATGTAACATCAAACAGGATAGGATTAAAGGCGATGAAGGAAGAAGTCTAAGCAATGCAGATGAAATCTATTAGAATGATTTTGAAGAGGATACATTTCACCCTTGGTCCAATATAGTCTGCATAATATCATCCATTCAGTTAAATTAAGTCCCAGATCAGTAGCAGAGATCAGGATAGCTTTTGTATCTAAAGCCCCTTTTTGGTATTTCCATTGAAATTTTGGTCTTAATTTCAGAGGGTTCTCATTTTATCAATTTTCAAATTGGACCGTATGATTTTTAAAGTGAATTTCACACTCAAAGGTACTGGATTAACAACTGCCAAGATGAAAATCTTATTTTTACCAACAGAACATGTATGGCACAGGCAAGGTTGCTCATATCACCTTGCAAATTACCCTTAAGACCCACAATCTTGAAAATGAAAGTAACCTTATCCAAGAGGTTGTAAATTTTTCAAGCTTATTTAAACCCTGGGTTTTCTGGTGGAATACCAAACAAATGTGATAATTCCATCTCTGGGGGCTTTTTTTTTTTTTTTTTTTTTTTGGACCTCTTTGACCTAGGAATTGAAGTAAAAGAACCAGCTTATTTCTCTTAAGCCACCGTCTAACCTTCAGATGATATTGACTTTTTCCTGGTTATTTACTGACTCCGTCAGATTTACACACATTTCCTAAAAGTGTCAATCTAGGTCTTGTAATTTTCAACATTTGATCTTAATCAATAGGGACAATTCAGAGGCTGGCCTCTGAACCAAACCAAACTACTTTTTAAGTTACAGAATCGTAACAGGAAGAAATAGATTATACCTACAGTATGTAGTTATCTCTCTGCCTGTGCAGAATTCTTCCCTATTATCCACATAGGCTGTGTCTAGACTGGCAAATTTTTCTGCAAAAGCAAAAGCTTTTGCGGAAAAACTTGCCAGCTGTCTACACTGGCCGCTTGAATTTCCGTAAGAACACTGATGATCTCATGTAAGATTGTCAGTGTTCTTGTGGAAATACTATGTTGCTCCCATTCGGGCAAAAGCCCTCTTGTGCAAATGCTTTTGCGCAAGAGGGCCAGTGTAGACAACGCGGTATTGTTTTGCACAAAAAAGCCCCAATTGCGAAAATGGTAATCAGGGCTTTCTTGCGCAAAACCGCGTCTAGATTGGCATGGATGCTTTTCCGCAAAAAGTGCTTTTGTGGAAAAGCATCCATGCCAATCTAGATGCTCTTTTCCGCAAATGCTTTTAACGGAAAAACTTTTCTGTTAAAAGCATTTGCGGAAAATCATGCCAGTCTAGACGTAGCCATAGAGTACTATTTTTCTCTGCAGTCAGATCAAATGAGAGTTGCAAAATCTTTCACTCATCGCCTTTGCCAAGACCATATAATTCCTGAAGCCTTTAAACAAAAAGGAAGGAAATTTTATCTTAGATAAATGAATTTATATAAAAACAATTCATTTTCCCATGTAAGAGTGTCAACATTTTTTAACTGTCTACTTTAAGTCTTAGATATTCACAGATCAGAACAATCCTAGAGGAGAAGCGCCTCAGATGCAGCATCTGGGAATTCTAAGCCACGTTTTTCTTGTAAACACAATGGTAAAGAGATAGGGATATCTGGTTTTGCAACTCTCCTGTTCCATGATTGCAGAAAGAGGAATAGACTTCAAAATTACTCCTCCACTTTTTAATCATTCCAGAAGTTCTTTCAACTATGTATATAAGGAGATAAAGTCATGACAGTATTAGAGCACAGCCTCAAATCTGGGAGTACAGCCTCAAATCTGGGAGTACAGCCTCAAATCACACTGATATAGTAGCTTCTTAACTGAAAATTCTAAGTTCTTCCCTATCATTTCTGGAGCTATATTTTCCAAGAACATTTTGAAAATCAGTGCCCACCAAAAGCTCACACAACTTCAACAGCTAGCAGGTACCTTTCCAGTTTCCAATAAGCTCAGGAAGAGAGAAACTCGTTCCCTAGATACTTGTTAGGTCAGATACCCAGAGAGGGACTTTCCTTAGGATTTGACTTTAGCTTCAGAATCTATCTTCTTCTCACAGTGAATTCAGGCTACCCCACAACCATTCCTACCTTCATTTATAGGTCGAAAGGTTGATCACCAAATCCCTTCATCATGTGTCTTCTGAACTCTCAGTTGCTCCTGAAGAACATTTCCCAGAATTCCCACTCTTAAAAGCCCCCAAGAGCCATTGCCAACACACTGGGATACATGTATTCTCCTCAAGCACCAGAACTCTAAAACAAACTATATTCAGCACAGCACTCAACCCTCCAAAGTTAATGGGACTGTGACACTCTTTATTTTACATGAGTCAAGACAGTACATTGTGAATTAACTATTTAAGGCAATGACCCATCAACAAAAACAATGTCCTCATTTGATAAGCCTTCCTGTGGTGGCTTCAGCCAAAATATGAGTAATGGTTGTATGACTGATTCACTGAAGGATGCAAAGGCATATGACTAGATCATTTAATATTAGACTCCATCTTGTTCTGGTAATTTTCCACAAACTGTACTGGAGACTTTGGGAACATGAAGTTCCTGTCACATGGAAGAACTTATAAAAGAGGGAAGTGACACCTCCAAAACTCTCACTCCCCTTACAACAGCACAACACCTGAAAACACCTGGCAAATGTAACCCTTCTGCCAGGTAGCACCAGCAGCAGCCAGGCCGGGTTCAATATCTAGGAGTTCCTTTTCAGTCACCCAACACAGAACTGGCTTGAGCCCCTACCTAGTAACCTGGAAATTCACACAACACCCATGGATGCCTCTGGGAGGCAATGTTTCCCCACTCACAAGCAGAGTTTGAGGGTAGAGAAGAAACTTTTAATAACAATAATCTAGCATCACTGTACAGAAACAATGAAAACCCATCACAAAAACAAAGAAAACCTGTAAGCAAGGTACCATCCCCGGAGTCTGCAGTGCAGAATCTTTTGCTTGAAGATCTTTAGTTCAACCCTCAACTCATACAGTATGTATCCCCACCCACTTCAAACACCCGACTCACGGCTCTGTCTAGTCAGTGCAGACCCAGAATCCATAGGTATATCAGGATGTCACTTCTTGTTGAGAATGTGGCTATGCCACCTATGTGCTGCTCCCACAGGCCACTCCCATTGGCCACCCTGCCAGCTGCTGCTGGCCTTGTGATGGATTTGTCTGTGGACCAAACTTAATGATTTCAGCTCTCTGTGCACTCAGCTTCTCAGTGATTTCAGCTCTTGGCCCACAGCACAGCCCAGCCAAAAGATTCCAAAAGATTTTAAAGTGGAATAACATTTTAAAATAATAAAGAGACCCCATATGTAGTCTGTTTTAGTTCTATCATTAGAACAAGGAGGGAGGGGAACAGGTTGAAGCAGCCTTACAGCTCCCATCTGCAGGGCATGTAGCCTGCTGGTTCAGAGCTCTGCCCTTCTCCCCAAGTTGACTTCACAGATTTTGGAAGGGGAAGTCTTGTCCATCCGAGATTCTTTACACTGACCAAAGCGACAAGGAGGCCTGTGGTACCTTATAGACTAACAGATTTATTGGAGCATAAGCTTTCGTGGGCAAAGACCCAATTCGTCAGATGCATGTAGTGGAAATTCCCGAGGCAGGTATACGTATACAGGCATAAGAAAAGTGTTCCAATCAAGAGTAAGGCTAGAGATAATGAGGTCAAGTCAGTCAGAGAGGAAGAGGTCCACTTCTAGCAGTGGATGTGGAAGTGTGAACACCAAGAGAGGAGAAACTGCTTTTGTAGTTGGCTAGCCATTCACAATCTTTGTTTAATCCTAAAATGATGGTGTCAAATTTGCAGATGAACTGTAGCTCAGCAGTTTCTCTTTGAAGTCTGTTCTTGAAGTTTTTTTGTTGCAGGGTGGCTACCTTTAAATCTGCTAATGTGTGTCCAGGGAGACTGAAGTGTTCTCCTAAAGGTTTTTGTGTATTACCATTCCTGATATCTGATTTTACAGGACTCCTCATCACTTTTGCAGATTCAGACTAATACGGCTACCCCTTTGATACTTTACACTGACAGTTTCTCTCCATTGAACTGAGTTAAATACAGTCGGCTTTTCTGCATTCCCAATAATTGCAAGCATTAGCGGTCATCTCTTACAATTCCTGCATTTAGGGTTAACACAGTTTTTGAGCTCTCAACAGCCAAATTGGTTATAATAGGCAAAATACCATTCTAACAAATGAATATCTAGCAGGCCTAAGCCACTGAGTGAACTGTATTTACGTATCAACAGTTGAATACTTAACA